>NC_133125.1:61454809-61757840 GCF_048418815.1 Hemitrygon akajei
TGATGTAATTGATGGCTTTGTTGCAAAGTTTGCAGAAGATATGAAGATAGGCGGAGGGGCAGGTAATTTTGAGGAAGTAGAGAGGCAACAGAAAGACTTAGATTAGGAGAATGGGCAAAGAAATGGCAGATAGAATATACAGTCAGAAAATGTATAGTCATGCACATTGGCGAAGAAACAAAAAGGTTAACTATTTTTGAAATGGAGAGAAAGTACAAAAATTGAGGTGCAAGGGAACTTTGTCAATTTGCAGGTTGAGTCTGTGGTGAGGAAGGCAAATGTGATGTTAACATTCATTTCAAGAGGACTGGAATATAAAAGCAAGGATATAATGCTGAGTTTTATTAGGCACTGATGAGGCCTCACTTGGAGTACTCTGAGTAGTCTTGGGTTGCTAATCTTAGAAAGGATGTGATGACACTGGAGAGGGTTCAAAAGAGGTTCACAAAAATGATCCCAGGATTGAAATGCTTGACATATGAAGACCATTTGATGGCTCTAGGCCTGTATTCACTAGAATTCAGAAGTATAATGGGTGACCTCATTGAAACGTATCAAATGGTCAAAGGCCTTGATAAAGTGGATGTTTCCTATGGTGGCAGAACCTGTGAGAAAGTAGGGAGGCATGGGATCCAAGGGGACATTGCTTTGTGGATCCAGAACCAGCTCGTCCACTGAAGGCAAAGACTTGTAGATGGGCCATATTCTGCATGGAGGTCTGCAACCAGTGGTGTGCCTCAAGGATCTGTTCTGGGACCCCTTCTCTTTGTGATTTTAAGACCAGAGAACAGTCTCAGAGGAGGTGTCCTTTTAGATCTGAGAGGAGGAGGAATTTCTTTAAACAGAAGGTGGTAAATCTGTGGAATTCTTTGCCACTGGCAGCTGTGGAGGCCAAGTCTTATAGAAGTATATTTAAGGCAGAAGCTGATAGATTCTTGATTGGTCAGGATATGAAGAGATACAGGGAGAAGGCCGGAGATCGGGGCTGAGGAGACACTTTGATCAGCCATGATGAAAAGGAGTAGACTCAGTGGGCCAAATGGTCCAATTCTGCTCCTATATCTTATGGTCTTATGAAGTTGACACCTCTTTGCCTCACTTTTATAGACTGCATCCATCTCCTGGGTAAATACAAATGCAAATAATTCATTTAAGATCGCCGCCATCTGTTTTGGCTCCACACATATATTACCATTCTGATCTTCCAGAGGACCAATTCTGTCCCTTCCAATTCTTGTGCTTTTTTCCTCCTCAGCCCAACTCCCCGTAACCTTTGATGCCATGTCCAATCAAGAACCTTTCAAGCTCTGCCTTAAATACACCCAACAACCTGGCCTCCACAGCTCCGTGGTAATAAATTCCACAAATTGATCACCCTCTGGCTAAAGAAATTTCTCCGCATCTGTTTTAAATGGATGCCTCTTTATCCTGAGGCTGTGCCCTCCTGTCCTAGTCTCCCCCACCATGGGCAACATCCTTTCCACATCTACTGTCTAGGCCTTTCAATATTCAAAAGGTTTCAGTGGACCCCCACACCTCATCCTAAATTCCAGTGAGTACAGACCCAGAGGTTTCAAACGTTCCTTGTATGATAACCCCTTTCATTCCTGGAATCATCCTTGTGAACCTCCTCTGAACCCTCTCCAATGCCAGCACATCTTTTCTTAGATGAGGAGACCGTAACTGTTCACAATACTCAAGGTGAGGCCTCACCAGTGCCTTATAAAGCCTCAGCATCACATCCCTGCTCTTGTATTCTAGACCTCTTGAAATGAATGCTAACATTACATGTGTCGTCCTCACCACTGACTCTACCTGCAAGTTAACCTTTAGGGTATTCTGCACAAGTCCTTTTGCATTCCAGATTTTTGGATTTTCTCCCCATTTAGAAAATAGTCTGCACATTGATTTCTTCTACCAGAGTGCATAACCATTCACTTTCCAACATTGTATTTCATTTGCCACTTTCTTGCCCATTCTCCTAATCTGTCTTAGCCCTTCTGCAGCCTACCTGTTTCCGCAACACTACCTGCCCCAATCTTCATGTTATCTGCAAACTTGGCAACAAAGCCATCTATTCCATCATCTGCAGCATATCAAGTCCCAGCACCGACCCCTGCGGAACACCATTAGTCACTGGCAGCCAACCAGAAAAGGATCCTTTTATCCCCACTCACTGCTTCCAACCAACCAGCCAATGCTCTAACCATGCCAGTAACTTCCCTGTAATAACGTGGGCTCTTAACTTGGTAAGCAGCCTCATGCATCACACCTCGTCAAAAGCTTTCCGAAACTCTAAATATACAACATCCACTGCATCCCCTTTCTCTATCCTACTTGTAATCTTCTCAAAGAATTTCAATAGGTTTGTCAGGCAAGATCTTCCCTTCAAGTAAACCATGCTGACCTTGTCCTATCTTGTCCCGAGTCAACAAGTAATCCAATACCTCATCTTTAACAATTGATTCCAACATCTTCCCCACCACTGAGGTCAGGCTAACTGGTCTATAATTTCATTTCTGCTGCCTTCCTCCTTTCTTAAAGAGTGGAGTGACATTTGCAATTTTCCAGTCCTCTGGCACCATGCCAGAGTCCAGTGAGTTTTGAAAGATCATTTTTAATGCCTCCACAATCTCTACCGCAGCTCATCTGGTCCAGATTAGTTATGTGCCCCTTAGGTCTTTCAAGTTTTATGAGCCCTTCTCCCTTGCAATAGTAACTACAGTCACTTCTCTTCCCTCACACCCAACATCTGGCACACTGCTAGTGTCTTCCACTGTGAAGTCTGATGCAAAATTCTCACTTAGTTCATCAGCCATCTCCTTGTCTCCCATTATTATTTCTCCAGCCTCATTTTCTAGCAGTCCTATATCCACTCTCATTTCTCTTCTATTGTTTTAATAGCTTTTACTACCCACTTTGATATTGTTTGTTAGCTCGCTTTCATAATGCATCTTTTCCCAGGTTACTGTCGATGCAATGCTCCTCAGACAGGATGAAGAGGTCAATACTCCCCAATGCCATTAGGCTTTACAATTCAACTGCCAGGACTTAAGAACTTTTTTTAAAGCTATTATTAATGCTTTTTGAGTTAGTGATTTAGATGCATATCATATTATTACTGAGTTAAGTATTGTATGTAATGAGTTTTTGCTACAACAAGTGTATGGGACATTGGAAAAAATGTTGAATTTCCCCATGGGGATGAATAAAGTATCTATCTATCTATCTATCTATCTAATGCTTCTTTCAGTTGCTCTCTGTAGGTTTTTAAAGCTTCCCAATCCTCTGTCTTCCCATTAACTTTTGCTTTGTTGTATGACCTCTCTTTTGCTTTTACTTTAGTTTTCACTTCCCTTGTCAGCCACGGTTGTACTATTTTGCTGTTTGAGTATTTCTTTGTTTTTGGAATACATCTATCCTGCACCTTCCTCATTTTTCTCAGAAATTCACACGACTTCTGCTCTGCTGTCATCCCTGCCAGCAGCTCCTTCCAATTTACTTTGTCAACTCCTCTCTTGTATCCCTGTAATTTCATTTACTCCACTGAAATACTGCTAAGCCAGACTTTACTTTCTCCCTATCAAATTTCAAGTTGAATTCATAGTGTGATCACTGCCTCCCAAGGGTTCTTTTACCTTAAACTCCCTAATTACCTAAAGTTCATTACTTAACACACAATCCAATTTAGCTGATCCCCCAGAATTTTGAATTTATTTAAATCTTAAATCCATCCCACAATGAGAGAAAGTAAAAATCTTTGTGTTATGACTCCGTTGCAATGTCCAGATGTGTGAATGTAAAAGTCTAATGGCTTGTAGAAAGAAGCTGTCCATAGCCTGTTGGTCCTGGCTTTAATGCTGTGGTACCGTTTGCCAGACGAGACAGTTTATGGTTGGGGTGACTGGTGGTCTGGAAGGTCATTGGGGACTTCTTCCTGCACCTGCTGCCATAAGTATCCTCAATGGAGGGAAGTTCACATCCACAGATTTGCTGGGCCACCCAGCGATCAAGGTTGGTGCAGTTCCTGTACCAGGCGGTGATACAGCCAGTCAGTATGCTCTCATTGGTGTCCCTGTAGAGGTCTTGAGCACTTGGGGGACCACGCCCTAGTAGCTTCAATGACAAACTGTTCTACAAAGTCATCTCATAGGCATTCAACAAACTCACTCTCTTGAGATCCATTACCCACCTGATTTTCCCAATTGACCTGCATGTTGAGATCTCCCATGACTATCATAACATTGCCCTTTTGATACACCTTTTCTATTTCCCATTGTAATCTGTGGTCCACATCCCAGGAGGCCTGTATATAACTGCCATCAGGGTCCTTTTACCCTTGCAGTTTTGTAACTCAAACCCCAAGGTTTCAATATCTTTGTTTTTTAACTCAACCCACAAGGATTCAACATCTTTGTCGATGCTGTTGTGCCTCACTTCTATAGACTCTGTGTCCATCTCGAGTAAGTACAGATGCAAAAAAAATTAAGATCTCCCTCATCTCTTTTGGCTCCACACACGGATTACCATTCTGATTTTCCAGAGGATTAATTTTGTACCTTGTATCCTTTTGCTTTAAACATATCTGTAGAATCCCTTAGGATTCTCCTTCACCCTGTCTGCTAGGGCAACTTCATGCCTTCTTTTAGCCCTCCTGATTTCCTATAAGCATCTCATTTGTTCCTACCTGCTATACAGCTCCTTTTTTTCTCTCTAAGCCAGACTTCAATATCTCTTGAAAACAAAGGTTCCCTATATGTGTTATCTTTACCTTTTATTCTGACAGGTACACAAATTTCACACGTGAAGGCCTCCCATTTACCACGCACACCTCTGTCAGAAAACAGCCTGTCCCAATTCACACTTGCCAGATCACTTCTGATACCATCAAAATTGGCCTTTTTCCAGTTTAGGTTCTCAAACTTCTGTCACCTGCACTGTCTCACTCCCCAATAGCAGATCAAGTATTGTCTACTCTCTCATTGGGACTTCTATGTATTGATTAAGGAAACTTTTCTGAACACACTTAACAAAATATCCCATCCTTTTATAGTATTGGAGTCACAGTCAATATGTGGAAAGTTAAATATCACCTACTTTAGCAACCTTATGTTCCTACAACAGTCTGTGATCTCTCTGCATAATTATTCCTCTAAATCCCTCAAATATAGCCCCATTAACGTGGTCATACCTTTCTTATTTCTCAGTTCCATCCATAACACCTCACTAGATGAGTTTTCCAGGCTGTCATTCCATTGCCTTGACATTTTCCCTGACTAGTAATGTCATCCCTCCAGCTCTGTCACATCTAAAACAATGGAACCCTGGAATATTGAGATGCCAGTCCTGCCCCTCCTGCATCCAAGTCTCACTAATGGCTGCAACACCATTATTCCATGTGTTGATCGATGCGCTGAGCTCATCTGCCTTTCCTTCTTGCATGAAATATACGCAGCTCGAGACACTGGTTTCACCATGCTCAATCTTTTGATTCCTGACTTTTGTCTGAGGTCTTTCCTCAAAGGAGTTGGTGATCTGTCTTGACAACAACTCCACTAACTGTTCTGGCACTCTGGTTCCCATCCCCCTTGTTCGGGTATATCTTAACTACTCAATTCTTGGCTGAAACATAATTATCAATTAATGAGCACGTCTAGTCTAGTCCCCACTGGCAAACGTTCTTGAGAGGGTATTAGTCCCACTCCAGTTCAGGCGCAAACTGTCCCTTCTGTACAGGAACCACCTTCCCTGGAAGAGCACAATGACCCAACAATCTTATACCCTCCCTCCTACACCAACTCCTTAGCCACATGTTAAACTGTATAGCCTCACTAGCATTTGGCACAGGTAGCAATCCTGAGATCACAACCCTGGAGGTCCTGTCCTTTAACTTAGCACCTAGCTTCTTGACATCCCTTTGCAGAACCTTGTTACGCTTCCTTCACTTGATTGGTATCTACATGGACTACAACCTCTGCTCTTCACCCTCCCACTCAGTGCTGAGGACTTGATCTGAGATGTCTTGGACCCTGGCACCCAGGAGGCAACATATCATCCAGGAGTCTTGTTCTCGCACACAGAACCACCTTTCTGTCCCTCCTTAACTAACAAATCCCCTATCACCACAGGGGTGCTTCTTCTCCCCCTTCCCTTAGGAGTCACAGAGCCAGACTTGGCGCCAGAGACCCATGTGACAAGAGTCTTTGAGGATGGCTTGGACACAAAGACTGAACTATCCGAGGTGGGATTGCGACATGGTCTCAAATGGGATCTAGAAGCTGAGTGCAAAACAAACGCTAGACGAAATCACTGGTAGGCTTACGATTGAACACTGGACTTCCTCCTGAGTTTTTAAAATGGCAGTTGGCAGTCCAACTTAAAGGTGCATTAGCACTGAGCCCATGTAACCGAAGGGGATTTTGGCCTGTCTGGGTGTTGCTATCTTCTGTAGACCTTCCTTTGAGGACTCCTGATTCACCTTTGATGACAGGGTTGACTTGATGGGCTTGAGTCCTCTCTCTCTGAGCTCGAAGTCCATCCACGAAACAGTGGCCAAATCAGAGTCTGACTCCCTGTCTGTATCCACAGGCAAAAGCAGCAATGTGTTAGAGGGTTCTTGCATCCCTGGGAATAATCTTCAACGATCAGCGTAATGCAGTCTCTCTCCTTTGAAAGCTTACAGCTGGCTCATTCAGTTGAGCAGCAAATCTCCCGGACTGCTCAGGCATCTCCTGATCTAGAAGAACTCTCCCTAGGTCCTGTGAGATTCTGACTAGACCGTGTCAGGACTTCTACTCTCCCATTAGCCAGAATCGGTTTGTGTGCTCTTGAGGACTGGACTAGGTCTCCAGAAGGTCTCATGCATTGAAGCCTGCCCCCTTATAGGTTGTTGGTCAAGAGAATCTAAGTCTCCATGCCAAAACAAAGCCTCTTAATGTCTAGAACAAGCAACCATTTCCCCTCTTTCCATTCCATGGATGGGTTATGTTGGGACAGCCAAGGGTACCTGAGACCAGGGGTATGAGTGGAGAGTCAATAATGTAGAAACTAATGTCTTCCACACGATCCCCTATCCTCATCTGAAATTCCAGTCTGCTGCTGGATCTGCCTGGAAGTTAGGAGACCGACATCCAAGACAGTTACCAGCAAGGACTGGCTCAACTCTCACATCAGTATGTCAGACAGACAGGCGGTTTATAAAACTACCCGCTGCCGAGTCCGCAGAAGCCTTCACTCCGCCTTCAGTATGAAACCAGAATCTGTAGGATTGTGCATAGTGGCTGCTTCTGTCACAGTCCTCCCGACACTGGACGATCTTAGCCCCAGGCGGCTGCAGCTTCGGACATTCGGCCCACAGGTGACCTGCTTCCCCGCAGTAACAGCAGCAGCCTTGACTCAGATGCCGGAACCTCTCATCGGCAGATTGTTCAGTGCCACCCTACATGGGTTCGACTGGATCTTGAGCAGGCGACAGGTTGGTCACGGCCCAAGATTGGGGAAGGGAACTGCGATGCATAGGGATTAGGCTTGGACTAGTTCTCTTTGACCTCCTGAAGTGGCCCCACTTACGCTCTGCTGGACGATTATCAAGACGGTCAAGTTTTCAAGTTTTCTGCTGGCTCTCCCAAGTCAAGGGCATCCTTCAGTTTGTCTCGGAATCCATGGGTATAGCATAGTCAAGGCCTCCCTGTTCCCAACCATTTTCCTGGGCCAAGCTCCAAAATTCGATGGTATAGTCAGCCGCCTCTGTCAAATCTTCATCAGGCAGGCCGAGGCTCAGCTGGCTCCAGCGGGGTGATGAAACACCTTCCTCATGACAGCCACAAACTCCTCTGAATCTGAGCGAATCTGACCTTCGTTCCCAATGCGTGGTGGCCCAGGCCAGGGCTCTTCCAGTCAGGAGAGAGATAATGAAGGCCATTTCACCATGCTCCGAAGGGAACCGGGATGGCTGGGGTTCAAGTACTGAATGTGAAAGCCGCAGCAAGAGCCCGGGTTACCGTCGAACCTCTCCGGGGTTGAAAGATGCACCGGTTCCTGAGCGACTCTGGCTCCCTCCTTGAAAAAGATTGATCAATGGCTACCTGGAGATCGTGAATCTCCAGGCTGTCTGGAAATATCTCCGCTGGAGCTGGTCACAGTGGAGGATAGACTCTTGATACTCTGCTGTGTCGACGTTGGCTCAATCGTGATGTAAAGATAGAAAAGATGGCTTGGACCCAAATGCTGCAGTATCCGAGGCTGCAATCGAGACACTGCACACAAAACAAACGCTAGACGAAATCACTGGTAAGCTTAGTTCGGGTATTTCTTAAATACTCAGTTCTTGGCACCCAAAACATAATTATCAATTAATGAGAACACCTTAAGCCCTTAAAGAGACCGCGCAATGTATCCATACTCTGGAGACAAGAGAGACAAGAGACAAGATCTTGAAAGCTGGAGTGGTTGTGAGCGTCTTGCCCTCTGACATAGTAAGTTGAATGAACTAAACTGATTAACTGAAAAAAAAAACAGGTGCATAAGGAATCAAACTGGGTGAAGGACAACCAAACTAAAAGCTGAGGGTGTGGCAGATGAGACAGTTTAACCTTCAAATCATCAATTCTTACACCATGGCAACAGTGACCATAGCAACAAGACACAAGGTGGGCAACCTGCAAAAGCAAGGTCTCTCACAAGCAAAAGTTTAGCAGCAAACAGGAGGTTCAAGACGTGGTTTCCAAGCTCTTCTGAAGTAATGGGCAAGGTTGGAGATTGGAAACTGAGCCACGGAAGCTGAGTGCAGCAGATGAGAGATACATCACACTGATGTCCTTGCTAAGTCAGGTATATTTAGCCTCATTATCAGCTCCGAACTCACAGAAACCACTGGAACCCAAGTACACCCTTCTATAGTCTGAAAAACTCTTGTCAGAAGTGGTCTTCATGGAAGAGTTGCTGCCATAAGACACGAAGACATAGCAGCAGAATTAGGCCATTGTTTTTTGTGCGGGGAGGAGGGACTTGGGGGGGGGGGGGATGATTGTGTTGCCTTTCTTTTCTTTCTTGGTTTCATGGCTACCTGAAGAAGAATTTCAGAGTTGTATACTTTGATAATAAATAAATGAACCTTTGAACCTCCGATTTCTGAATTTTCTCCCCATTTAGAAAAGTTTACAACTTTATTACTTCTATCAAAGTACACATACACCTCCCAACACCTTCCATCTGCTATTTCTCCTAATTTGTCTCAGTCCTTCTGCAGACTCCCTGCTTTCCTTAACACTATCTGCCCCTCCACCTACGTTGGTATTGTGCAAACCCATCAAGCACAAAGCCATCAATCCCATCATCTAAATCATTGACATATAACGTGAAAAGAATTGGTCCCCTGTGGAACACCATTAGCACCGGCAGCCAGCTAGAAAATGACCTTTATTCTCACTCTTTCGCTCCTGCTAGTCAGTCGTTCTTCTATCCATGTTAGTATCTTCCTGTAATGACATGGGCTTAGCAGCCCCATACTCAGCAGTTCAACAACAACATTTTCAGGAATGTTACATTTCAGGCTGTCTGAAACAGAAAAAGTGAGATAGTTCTGATGGGAATGAGTTCACTAAAATTTTTAAAAGAAAATCACCTTAAGTCAATGTTTCCCAACCTGGGGTCCATGGACCTCTTTTATGCCATGGACCAATGCCATGAAGCAAAAGCTTGGGAACCCCCTGCCTTAAATTATTAGCACAAATCCCTGATACAGGACCATGCCTCAAATCATCAACTAGTCCTTTGCCTCTACTGGTGCTGGCCTCCCATTGAATTCCTTCAGCAGTTTGGTTTTTTTTTGTTCCAGACCATCACATTTGCAGTTTCTTTTGTCACCACTGATGTCCCATAATTGTAGAACTTCCATTGCTGTTAATAGCTCTGATTCAAGCAGATTCCACTAATCACCACTCACCAAATTTGGGAACCACATATTTGTGTAGAAGTCCTGAACTTTTTCTTGCAGAAACAGAATGTAACGATCAGTATAACTGTCATCCAGGCTGTGGTATTCTCCCAGATATAGTTGTGGGATGACTTTAGAGCCAGGTTAGTTGCCATCCAGGTAATTGCAGCCTGCACTGCATCTCCAAGTTGAGATGCAGAGGAACCAAATCCCTTGCTAAGTGCTTTGCTTTAATAAATAAATGAACCTTACATCTTCAGGAGATATCTTCTCGACAATTTCTTCCGAACACAACCCACTCCTATTTAGTATTTGTTTTGGGTGTTTCCAGCCTACCCAAGTATTCAGATGGTTTTGCTATGTTTTTAAATTTTTGTATAACAAATTGTAATGCATGTTATTAATTTGCATGTGAATATAGGAGGTATTAAGCAAAGTCCCACAGGGAAGGTTGGTTAAAAGGAGGTGCATGAGATTCACGGAGAATACCAAATTGAAACAAAGCTTAGTCAGTGGGATAGGAAGCAAAGATCAATAGGTATTCTTGGGACCATAAGACTTATCAGTGGGGCAACAAAAGGAGTATTCAGCCCCTTGTTCTTTGGAGCATATTTAAATAACAAGGCATAATTGTGGAAGCACAATAAAGATGTTGGCAGATGGTATAATAAATGAATGCATGGTTGAACAGGAGAACCCAAACTGCATGAAGATTCAAGATTCAAAGCACATTTATTATCAAAGAATGTATAAGTTACTTTGAAATTTGCTTACAGGCAGCCACAAAGCAAGAAACCTGAATAACCTAATAAAAAAAAATCACTGCAGAAAAAGAGAGAAAGAAAACATATCGCACACACAGTAGAAGCAAGCCAACAGCATTCCAAATCAGAATGAGTCCCCAGATCCACTCCCAGAGCAGCCGGATCAGTTCACTGCCTCGCTGCCACAGAGAAAGGAATGAACATTTGCGGGAGAGCACTACTATTGACTTGTTTCTGTTTGCACTGTGTAGGGTCTTCTTGACTGCCTTGTATAACGTGTGTTATCTGAATCTACATGGCTATGATGCTACTGCAATCTTTTCACTGTATCTATACCTCAAAGTACTTGTGCAGATGACAATAAAATCAACTTGAACAAAATGGGATTACAGTAATTGGGCTCTTGATGGTCTATGTGGATTCTATGGGATGAACAGCCTGTTTCAATGCTGCAGAACTCTAGAACATAGAAGAAAGATTGAAAACCAAAGGGCATAGCATGAGGAAAGATCTTTTTACTTAAGAGTGGGGTAGGAACCAGAACAAAGGATGGCAGAGCATTTAGATATACACTTGAATAACTGAGACTTGCAGTGCTAAAAGATGGATGAGGCGGGGAAGCTGTCCCACCGCCCGTCAGAAATCAGAAGGCTGGCCAGCGAATGAGTTCTAAGGTATACCATAAAAATACTTAGGGAAGGAATTCCAAACCTTAAAATTTATGCTGTAAAACTTTTCTTGAGCCAAAAGGCTTAAAGATTTTCTAGAAATGCATCTACTGTTTGATGTAAGGGGAATTCAAAATTAATAAAGCATTAACATATTAGTTCCAAAAGTATTTCTACTAGACTAGGACAACAGAAATGAAGTTCTTCAGAACTGTTGAATGTGAAACATTCAATCACTGGAAAGACATTAAAAAAACACAGCCTGGGTGGGTGACCTCAAAAGACACAGTATATGTACCTGAGAGAGAGATTTGCTGAGAAGCTGGTAGATGGAATGACTAAAGGAATGGAAAGCAATAAATCAATTGTCTTTTGTATATTCTATGCAAGCCCTTTTGACAAAAATGACAATTTCATACAAGACTTTTTTATTAAGTAATTTTTATTTAAATTACCACATTTAGAGAACTGTACTAACTGCTGTCATATTAAATAACTGTGCAGTTGTACAAGATTTGAATGATAGATGAAATCTGGCTTACTAGAGATATTAAAATATAAAAATTGCTCATTTTACAATTCAGTATGGTGAAGAATCTTATAGATTACTGCATATTTAAGTACCAGAATCAACATTTTGTCCTTCAATTCATTTGTACTACCATGATTCACCCAGTGCGTTTATTTCTCAATATAAATCCTGAAGAAAAAGTGTCAGCAATATGTCATATTTTACATAGAATGACTGTGTTATCATCTGGGCAGAGAAGAGAACGAAGGCTCCGAACTAGAAAATATCAAAAATACCACCATAAAATTATAGATCCCTTTATATGTGGAGCACAGAGGAACAGGACTGCCAGATATCAGGGTAGATATTCAATATAACCACCAAAACATAAAGCAGGAGCTGGTCTTTGCACAGAAAGAAGTCAAATGGATTGTTAATTATGAATGTGCAATCCTCTCCAATTGTCTTTCTTCTCTGCAGTCCAATTGGGTGATGTTTTATGGCTTGGTGGGGCATTTTTATTATATATACAGTATATAATAAATCATTTAGAATTGTAGAATCTCAACACATTTACATCATAAGGAAATCATCCAAAACAAAATCCAGTTGCTGATGCTAAAAAAATACAATATGGTCAGAACCATCCTTTGTGAAATTTGTACAAAACACTGCACTACAGGACCATTGGTAAAAAAAAAAAAATGGCAGAACTGCCTTAAGACATTTAGTGTTCAGCAGTTACATTCCAATGAATCTCCTTTCCATAGAAGCATAGAACAGAACTGGACACTTCCATCATTCAAAATGCCATAGCAATTGTCCATCCATATTTTCATGTACACCATATTAATTCTAACCATCCAGGCACATGTACAGTTTGAAATGTTTACAGTCACACTCTGGACATCATAGTGGTTCAATTCTGCAGAGATGCTGCACTTTTTGTTAGATGAAGGGAGGCTCAAAGCACTTGCGACACCACTCAATCCTGTTGCAGGGTGGCAAATCGATGGCTTGTGCTACATTCAACTGTTCTTCTGTCAGGCGCTCATATGCTGATCTGTATTCTCTATCGAAAGCATCTGTTTTCACAAATTTCAAGTTAGATTAGGGTGCAGAATTAAACATTATAATCTTGTGTTTTTGTTCCTGAAGTTGTTAAAATGGCCAGAAGTCAACAAAGGGCAAGACTAGATCAGGGAGGTGGTCAATCAACCGATTGTGCCGGTGTTAAGTCATTAATAGAATTGTCCAATTTTATCCCTTTGTTCTTTTCTTAGGGCATCCCTATTTAAATATTTGATCCTCTTTAGAACCTACTTCCAACACTTTCAGGAAGATCATTCCAGATCACTGCACACCATTTAAAAAAGTTTTTTATGTGAATTTGTTAATAACCTTGAATCCATTTCTGTTGATTACAACCTTTTTGCTATGGAAACACGAGAGTGAACATCTCTATCCATCACCCCATAATATCTGCTACTTCAAGGAGATAAATAATACCTTCATCATTCACTCCACTGAATAGGCGGCCATTCAAGTAAATCTGCTTTGTGCTACTGAAAATCTTTAATGTCCTAATAAATAACCTGAGGCAGAATCAGCTCTTCTGCAAAACCCCTTATATTAGTATTCCAATTTCCCTACAAGTAAAATAATCCCACTTTAAAAAACGTAGACTTGTTCTACCACATTCAGACATGGTACAATTTTAAAACAGGAAGCATGAACACATTTACTTTCCACTGCCTCTGATTAGATTATTTGCCACATATGCCCATTTTTTGAGGATTCCTCCTAAAGTCAATGTCATTCTTCTCACTGTTTACGCTGGAATATTTGAACCAATTGCACCTGTTGACATTAAGTTTTGTATAATAGCAGTATAATGATGTTTATTAAAAAGAATAAAACAACTTTTGGAGCTCACCATATCTTAGCAACTTTCATTACTATTCCATACTTATAAAAGGTTTGTTCCTTGCATTATAAGAAAAATGTTTAGAATTACTTTCCCACAAGGTTTCACATGGAATTTTATGCTTTGAACAATATTTTAAATGTATGACATTGTTTGCGTGGCACAAAGCTATAGCTGGTAAAGCTGTTGTCTGAGTTTGAGGGACCTATGTTCAGTTCTTACCTCTGGAGCTGTGTGGGCTTTTTCCCATAGCTTGAAGAGGTGCAGATTGACCAATTAAGTGGTTATAGTAATTTACCCCAAACTTTTTCGGTGAGTGGTAGGATCTGAAAAGATTTGGTAAGAACATAGGAGGAATAAAATGCAGTGGAGCCTGGGCCAGAACTTGGTCTTTGCTGGAGTGGTCCTAGTGCTGAATCGAAGCAGCAGGGCCCAGGCCCAAGAGTGAATAACAAACAGTCGTTCAGCCAGTTTAAGCTCAGAGGCAGATTAAACATCGATCCATCAAGGCTGATGGCAAAGGGTGGCTCAGCTCACTACTCTGAACCAACTCTGCGGCTGTGGCCTGCAGCCATCGAATTCCTAGACGAGCTACAACACTGCACCAACTCCGTGGCTGTGGACTCACTTTTGGGACTCTGTGTATGGGTTTTATTGTTTCTTTGTTGTGTGGCTGCCCGCAAGAAGATGAATCTCAAGGTTGCATATAGTATACATACTTTGATAATAAATGTATTTTGAACTTTGTATAAAATGGGACTGGGGTCCCCATTGTCAGCATGATAGCTCATAGGGCTTCTTTTAATGCTGTATTACTGTGACTTTACGGTGCTATAATTTATGATAAATGTTTTGAAAGCAATACAAAATGAATGAATAAGTATCTTGCAAACTGGTTAAGATGACCCTAGCTTCGAGTATTGCAAATTGCTAAAAGATGCTCAACTTGGATTAGTTAAGGATGCCAGGCAATTCCTTGTACTGGACAATAAAGTGAACTACTTAAACACTGACAGGCTCACCACTTGTCAGGTGCCATGTTACATTAGGTTTTCATCTGCAAGAGATGCAGATAAGTTAAATTTACTTTTGCTTTACTAAATCATGCTTTGGGTTACACTTAGAACCAAGTGCTTTGTAGACATTCTGAAGATTTTGCTAGGAAAAAACATTAACACATTCTGGATTTAATTCAGAAAGTTTCAAGATTGGTTGCAAAGCTTTTGGACAATTAGGAATTCAGTCCTACTTACCAATATCAATATTCTCTCTCCCGAGGGCAACCAAGGAAAGAAACAGAATTTCCCTATACATACTCCTGTAGATAAAGGAAACAACCCCAATGAGTTTCCTACCACTTGTTTATACTGTATACACTTGGGTTCACATCTCAAGGTCATCAAAATGAACTGTTCTTAACTTGAGGTAATGCCTGCTTTCATGTTATTCCCAGGTAATATGCAAAAGAACAAGATACACAGATTGGACCAACAGTTACCCGTAGAGATTATATAACAAAATACAGATTTAGGCATAGGCAACAGCTCCCAAATTTTCTATTTTGCAAGCAATAATCATGACTATCTAACCTTTGTCGTTTGTTTTCAGGATGTTTGCTGATCTCCTTCAGGAGTAGACACATAGGTCCAAACACATCATTAGTCTGAATACTTCTCACAATAATGTGCAGGGGACTCTTCTCCACCTGACTATCAGGAGTTAATCCACCAATCAAATTTTTATCTGTGGATACACAAGATTAATTTGAGAGATTAAATAGAGAAATATTAATTTTGATGACACCATTGTATGTATTTTGTTCATGGTGCACACAAAATTAACCATACAACAAATGGATTTGGAAAATAAGATAATAATCCAAGACCTGGGCCTCAAAGTTCAAAATAATTATCAAAGTACTTAAGCACTTAAGTGCAATTACAAACAAAGCAAGGCAGTGTCTCTACTTCCTGAGGAGTTTGTGAAGATTTGGCATGACATCTAACATTTTGACAAACTGCTATTGAGGTGTATTGGAGAGTGTACTGACTGGCTGCATTACTGCCTGGTATCAAAACACCGATGCCCCTGAATGGAAATTCCTACAAACAGTAGTGGTTATGACCCAGTCCAGTGGTGGGGAGGGTAAAGCCCTCCCCCACTATTGAACATATCTGCACAAAACACTGTCACACGATAGCAGCATCCATCACCAGGGACCCCCACCACCCAGGACATGCTCTTTTCGCTGTTGCCATCAGGAAGGTGGTACAGAAGCCTCGGGGCTCACACTGCCAGGTTCCAGAACAGTTATTATCTCTCAACCTTCAGGCTCTTGAACCAGAGGGGATAACTTCACTCACCCCCATCCTTGAAAATGTTCCCACAACCTATGGACTCACTTTCAAGGGCTCTTTTTGTATTTGCACAGTATGTTGTCTTTTGTACATTGGCCGAACACCCAAGTTGGTGTGATCTTTCATTTATTCTATAATGGTTATTATTCTCTTATGGATTTTATTGAGTATGCCTGCAAGAAAATGAACCTCAGGGTTGTATACTGTGACATATATTTACTTCAATTATAATTTTACTTTGAGCTGTAATAATAATTCTGTGCGCTCCCAAAAATACCAGAACAGACTGGAATTTGAAAGTAAATGAAGCAGCATTGAAATGAAAATAAATAACCTATTACACACATTTCCCAATTTACATGAAACCATTAAAAAGGTCCATACTTGCGTTTGTCACGTTGCACATGCCTTTTCTGCATTAAAAATGACAGATTTCTAAACGTAGAGTTATCTCCATCCACTTGAACTTGCACATTTACATTTAGTTTTGTACAGTAATAATTCTCATTTAATCCGAGAATTTTTTGCCCATTAGCACCAAAATGTTAAGTAATAATTGAGGTTGGGGATGGTGGGGGGGTTAATGAGAAGAGGTGGAAGGGATCAAAGGGGTGGGGGGGGAAGTGAGTGAGTATCATTAAACAATTTGTCACTTACTCCTGTTTCTCCAACATATATACAATGGGTCACCAGGCTCTTGATGAAGATTAATGTTATCCCAGAGAAGCTGTATATACACCAATTTGCTGTCCTGTGAAAGATCTGACAAAGACATCTGGAAGGGGAAAAGCATGATAATATTCTACCAAATGAAAAACTGTTTGCCAGTGAAAATACATATCTACTCTATTTATTTGTACAGAACGTTCACTAAAATTGAAATTATATAATAGATTACATACACTTACAGCAAAATATATCATTTGTAAGGTATTAAAAACTATTTTAAGATAAATTATTTACAAACAAATACCATTTTGCATATTTTTGCAGAACATTGTTTTCAGCACCCACACAAACTCCGCTCTCTGGCCACTATTGTTCAGACAATACAGGTGTTGGTATAGTAGAGTAGCAAGGTAATTAACTCATGGGAAGATTTTAGTGTGTAATTTTAAAGCATGGCAGAAATATTACTATTCTATTGTTTCACGATCATAAGAAATGTATAATTAGTACACAGAAGTTACAGTTACAGGTTATTTTTCTGATACTGAAGTACTCCCAGATTGGTCAAGTTAATTAAATGGTGGTAGTCAAAAATAATAATCAGGATAGCAACACTAGTGGTACTGGTGGTAGTGATGCTAAACGCATTGAAACTTTCTGTAGCACATTATCCTTTATTGTACCAGGATTCAAATTGCTACTTTTATATAACTTGCAAAAGCAAAATTACATTGGAAACATGCGAGCAACTCTGGCTTCAACTCCAAGAGACTGTAAATGCTGGTTTGAACACAATCTGCTGTATGCCAACAAACTGTGTTTTGTTAAGCACACATAATCACTTATACATGTAAAAACACAAAATGCTGGCAGAACTCAGCAGGCCAGACAGCATCTATGGGAGGAGGTAGCGACGACGTTTCGGGCCGAAACCCTTCCTCAGGAGTCATTTATTTATTTCCAGCATCTGCAGATTCACTCGCGTTACCTATACATAATCTAACCACATAATCAGCAGTCCTTGACTTACCTGCATTCCTTTATTACAATGCTCAGAAGTCAGAATGAGTCCAGGCAGGTAGCTTGGCAAGTCTAGCCGTCTGAAATACCAGACAAGGTTCCAGAAAATAATTGGATGCTGGTTGATAAATTTGGAACTGTGTATCACTTGATCTCCCTCATTATCCAACAGAGACTCCAACTCCTTACGCAGTACTAATGGACTTAGATATGGAACAGACACAGGCTTTGGATTAGGTCTACTCTGCAGACCCGCAGGATCCTAGAATACAAATGCAAAGAAAGGCATGGTGAATACAACCCATACTTTCTTACAAAATATCACTCTCCAGAGAACAAGGGTATAGTTCGGCTTACTAAGTAAAAAAAATAATGAATCTTCTAAAAAGGTACCATCTTTCTGGACAGAGATGAGAAATTATATAGAATATGATAAGGTTTCAAGTTGACGTAGATCTAGAAAACTGAATCTCAGTTAATCTGTATTTGATCTAGCCAATCACAGTACCTTGTGAAACAATTAAAATTGAGACTATGCCAAGTCAAACCCAAATTCACATCAAGCCCTTTCCCACATTACTTGCATACAACAAACTTCAAACCACCTTGTATAATTTTGCAAAGCCCCACAAAGCTCTAAAAAATCTACCTTCCTCTAATTTTGGTCTTGCGTATTCTATATTTTGTCCATTCTACAATTGCCTTCCATTATCTGAGAACTGTGCTCTGAAAATCCCGTACTCTAACCCAGCAACTACAGGCCAGCCACCTTCACCTTGATGATGGAAAGCTATTATAAGCTTCAATTCAGGGCAGGACTAATTGTTGCTCAGAGGAAAATGGATTAATTATAGGAAGCCAATACAGACTTGCTGCAGAAAAAGAAATTTGGTTCCATCTTACAGGTCAGAAAATAAAATCAGTAATTCCAGAGTGCCACACAAGTTAAAACAAAAAAAAGTTGGTTTGTGACCCTGTTTTAGAAGATGCCCATAATTTGAACCTCATTTTCGTTCTTTGAATGACAGAATTAAATCCGTTTACTCGAGGAATGTTTGGTTTCCTTTGATAACATTTATTCTCAAAGAATGTATAAATTACACAACCTTGAGATTGACAGGCAGTAAATAATTTGTTACGTAGCACCAACAAATGCCATTTCAAATAAAGATTTCAATTGAAAATACTTGAACTGAATGCTTCCCATGTTTTAAAATTATTTTAAAAAAATAACAAATTACATTAATTTTATTTCAACAATTCAATGGCTTGAGTGCACCAATCTGAAGTCGTCCTATTGAAAAGTTTGTTTTATTTTCAAAAGAAATAATTCTATTGCATCAATTCATTTATATGCTTACCACACTTTCATGCAGACTGCTTGGCAGGCTGGTTGTTGAAACACCATGGGCAGGCCGCTGAGACACATCCAAGTTTTGTAGTGGACCACCCACACTGTAACTTCGGATCAAAGATGCTGTCCGTTGATGGGGTTCATTACTTCCATTATTTACCAGTTCGTGAGGACCCTTAGATAAAGCACTAATCCAAAAGGGGTAAAAAAAAGTAAATCTTCATATAGGATAATAACAGAGCATAAAAGGAAGTAATTTGGTTCATTAAAACTAGAACAGTTTCATCAAAATGACAATTCCACTTTATCACTCTCCCAAAATCCATCAATTCCCCCTCTTCACCCATTTTGAAAACTAAATGTTCCCATCATCTGCTCTGAAAGGGTCGAGCCAAACCCTAACCTAAAACAAATACATGCAGAACCAGGCATTCACACCTTATTCCAACTGCCATATAATTTATCTGCATATCAAAACTTTCAGATTAAATGCATTTAGCTGTATTTTACTGTTGCAGAGAAAAAAATGCCCCAGAGACTGTAAAACTGGCAATTGACCCTAATGAAAGAGGCATATTTGAAACCCAAAAATCCAAACATCAGAGTGAAAAGAAACAGGTTTGTAATCTCAATCTTTTCCTGGGCAATTACTGGGAATCTTGTGAACAAAATATTCTCTCTGGGTTACTCTCATGCAGTAATTTCAAGGGATACGTTAGGAATAAAAACACATGCTTTAAACTAGCAAGTGATTTGGAATAAATGTCCTAGAACACTACAATTAAACAAGGCAAAAGATGTCATTTGCATTACACTGTAACTACCTTTTATGTTCAGAATTAGATTCCTTCTGTTCCACAGGAGGCAGTGGTGATTCTTCCATGTTAATAAGATCTGAGGTATCAGAGGCAGAGTCGGTGTTTTGCACAACAGGTTCTGCTGCAGTGGTTACATGCTGGTTGTGCAAACTGTCACCAGACACACTGGATTTCAAATAAAAGCTGACAAAAACAAATATCATTATCTTTAATTTGCATAATTTATGAAAGTGCAAACAGACAAAAAAAACTTTACTAAGATAAATAGCAATTTGGATTTGCCACATCTCATTGCCACAAACAGTTGAAACTAATATGCACACCATTGCAATTGGAAAAAGTACAATGTTTTTATCAGAACTCAAAGCAATAGAATAGTCATTTCCTTCTGAACATTCAGGTCACCAGCACACTGTTAATTTCTGCTGCAGATATTCTTGCCTCCTGCATCAAGTGGAGGCTTGGAAAAAATTAAGAACCTTCAAAACTACATACAAATAAAAAAATTAACAGTGATGTACCTTCCAGTATCTCGCAAGTCCTTAAACTCAATATTTAGCACTGGCAAGAAAGCATTTTTACAAAATGGACAAGTGGTGTTAAGGTTGGAGTCATCTGCACTCCAACCGGACATAATCTCCTCATCATAAACCAAAGCTTCACAGACATGACACTGAGAACAGCTGGACATCAACACCTTTGGAAAGAAAAAAATTGCACAATGATAGGTTAATCAAGTACTACTTTTAAAACCTATATTTCAACTATTTTTGTTACAAAGAATTAGGAATTTAGATCTGGTTGAGAACAGAAAACCAATTAAGGAGTTATGTTGAATGACCACAATGAAAAAATCTACAAATCTGTCAGCAAATACATGCAGATTAAAATTACAGCTAATGCTTTCAAACATCAAATTCACAGCACACTACCACAACTGGTTAAAATGGAAGGAGTTTCACTGACGGTAACAGATAATTTTATATTGCTGGAGTTTCACCAAGACTTAATATATGTCACTTTCCTGAACTTACTCAATTTTAAATTACTTATTGCTAGAAATTCTAGAAGCCCTCCCTAGTTAGTGAAGGAAGTTACATTCCTAAAGACCTGTAATTAAGTAGAAATTCATATGGCAGGAGCTACTGTAAAAACAACTCATGATGGATAAAAGCTGCTAGGTATGGTGAAAAATGAGTTACTTTCTTCTAGAAATCAAAAAGCAAACTGCTTTGTTTTGACAAGCTGAAACATACATGCTATATAACCTATGGCCATTACCCAATGGAAGAGCACATGTGCACAAGAGCTTTTTTTTGCTCAATGTGAACAACTTATTTGTAAAACTGGCTCCTTTCCAGAAACTCAATCTAAAATATTTAAATGTGGTTCATGTTTATGAACTCCTCTTGATCTCCAAATGAATTCCCTACCCTTCAGTGAAGCAAGCAAAAACTATAAAACAACAAAAAAATCCTGTTGTAGCAAATAGTCATTTTGTACACATTTGCAAGTTGGGAGTTGATTGCATCACTGAATTCTCAGAAAGAGGCAACATACTATTAAACATGACAGCCTGAGAGCTCAACAACACAAATAGTTAATAACACAAACACTTGAAACACATTAAGTACAAATGGTAAAATCAAATTTGAATGCATGCTTGTAATCCAAAATGAAGCCAGAAAATTTTTGAAATGTTCAGCTGATCAGGTTGCACAATAAATTATATTTCAGTTTTCCTAATTTCAAAGAATGATTATTTCTCCCATTCGTGCATACTTTCAACAATTGCTGAGTTTCTTGCAAAGACACAAAATGCTGGAGGAACTCAGAACTGGGATGAAGGGTCACAAGCTGAAAACTTCAGCAGTTCATTTCACTCTCTAAATGCTGCCTGACCTGCTGAGTTCCTCCAGCATGTTAGTTTGTGTTGTACTTCCTGCTCCATTTTTGCTTTACACCATTGCTGCTTTTTTCAATTAATCTTTTCTGCTTTCAAAGCCATCACTTCCCCCTCACTTCCACATACCCAAAACTGTTTCCCACAACCCCTCCTCCCACCCAAGTTCTCCCAGTTTTCTGAAATAAATAGACAGCTTCAAGCATTAATTATTTCTTTCTCTAGAAATTCTCTAGGTGAATTGTTTCCACTTCAGTTCTATAGTGTCCAAGGCAGTTCAAATCTTCTATGGGATCCACTAGTTGCTACGTGAGGGTGGTGACCTCGATGTAAGGAGTGGGTGAGTTGTTTCGCTCATCATAGACTCCTTTCACCATCTGCATTTGGCTTCTCCCAAATGTGGGAGAGATTCCAAACATCTTTACAGATGCTTCTGTCAGATCACGAGTTCTTAAGCCCAGAAATTTCCATAAGTCTCTATTTTTTTCTCCTCAAGGCAGCTTTGAAAATGTCCTTGAAGCTTTTGCTCTGCCTTTCTGGAAGCTATGTACCATGATGGCACCCAAAATAGGATTGTACATTTTGAGAATCTCATGTCAGGCTTGTGATGAGCTACTTGAGTGTAATCAGAATCTCAATGCTGTAGACCACGGCTGGAAAGATGACAACATTGACTTAGAATCAGAATCACGTTTAATATCATCGGCACATGTTGTAAAATTTGTTAACTTTGTGGCAGCAGTACAATGCAATACATGATATAGAAAATAGCTGAATTACACTAAATACATGTATATTAAATAGTTAATTTAAAATTAGTACAAAAACAAAAATTAAAAGAAAGTATTGGTAGTGTTCATGGGTTCAATGTCCATTCAGAAATCAGATGGCAATGGAGAAAGAGTCGTTCTGGAATTGCTGAGTGTCTCTCTTCTGGCTTCTGCAACTCCTTTCTGATGGTAACAATGAGATGAGGGCATGTCCTGGGTGGTAGGGGTCCTTAATGATAGACTCCGCCTTCCTGAAGCATGAAAGCTAGTACCCATGATAGAGCTGACATATTACAACTTTCTGTAGTCCACAGTTTATCCAATAAATATGGAAGATTTTACTGATCATACTTCACCAGTGCTTTGAAGTACCTAATGTAAGTTGTTTATGTCTCCAACTCAAACAGAAGGGCAAGGAGGTCCAGTGTATGTGTTTCTCTGGACCACAGGCTCGGTGTTGGGACTTGAGATCTTGGCCTTCACATACATTTCTTCAGACAGCTGAGGGCAACCTCCAGGCCAACAAGGATGTTGATTTTATCACTAGTATCTCTTCTCACTGAGAAACAGCTACCAAGAAAGTGATTAACATTGACCATGATCCCAACACAGATGTCCACTGATAGGGCTGGTGTTCTGTGGTAGCACATATTAGTTAAGGACCTGCACCGCCTTCATTTTCTCACTTTGTCAAATTCGAAGAGGAGGATATAAAAATCATATAATTTCCAGAGGTGTAGGATAGCTTAGAAGGATTTAAGGTAGGTAAATCCCTAGGGCCTGACATCTCACAAGAAGCCAAGAGAGGAAATTGCTGGGTTCTTACAGACACATTTTTAAATCTTCATTGACCACAGATGAGGTACCAGATGATTTATTGACAGCAATCATGGTGCCTTTATCTAAGAAGGGCAGGTTAGCAAAGAAGCAACTATAATTAGGCCACTCATAGTAGTACTAATAAGAATCAGTCTTCAAATGTCAATAATTGGCCTTGAAATTAGACAGACTGTAGAGAAATTGAACACACAGTCTGTGAAAAAGCCAGGTTACTGGCCGAAGGAGATTGCTACTTTGCACAAACCCCACCTGTACTGAGACCTAATCAATGAAGGGTGCACAAAAACCATTATGGAGCAGGAGGACAATGATAATTGACCATATTTTCGACAAAGATCCTCTATCCCAGAGTATTGTAGAATCTAGACTGATGAGGGTTTAGAAGAGGAGGCAGAAACATTTCTGAAAGACCAGAGAATTGAAGAACTAAGATTGAAGAGATAAGGCAAGGTGCAGATAAACTGTGAATGGTGGGAGAGGCTTGAAAGGCCAAGTGGCCAAATCCTGCTTCTATTCATTTATTTAGAGATACTGTGCAGAACAGGCCCTTCCAACCCAACGAGGCATGCCATCCAGCAACCCACCTATTTAACATGAGCCTAAGCACAAGACAATTAACCTACAAACTGGTTATGTCTTTGGATTGGGGAGCGAACTGGAGCACCTGGAGGAAACCCACGCAGTCATGGGGAGGAGGTACACACTCCTTGAAGATTCTCACTGGAATTGAACTCTCTGAACGATGACATCCCAAGCAGTAATGGTGTCGCATTAAATGCTACACTACAGTGGCTCTTATGGTCTTGTTGGATTTGTCCTTTTTGTTAGGTTGTTGTGTTTAAAATGGTGTTTTTTAGTCCATACTTTTGACTTATTGCCTCCTAAATTTCTGCTTTGATCTTATTATTAGTTGCTGTCTGGCTTAAGTACTTCCAAGATTTTGCAACACAAATTAATCTGACAACTCAATGACTATTTGGAATTAGGCATGACATTACATATTCAGTGTAGAGATTATGAACCAGTCTTGCCAGGGCTAATACAAATGGCTGGTTTAAGAAAATAACTTGAACAGTTTTAAATAGGAACAACAGTAAAACACTGAAGATTTATTATTACACTTTTCTTTATTGAATTGACTTTATTTCTTACATCCTTCACATACATCAGAAGTAAAAATCTATATGTTACGTCTCTGTCTAAATGTGCAATGTGCAATTCACTGTAATTTGTAATAAATAGTATGCACTACAGGACAATCAATATAGCACAGAAAAACAATTTATCAGCATGAATTCATTAGTTTGATGGCTTGGTGGAAGAAGCTGTCCCAGAGCCTGTTGGTCCTGCCTTTAATGCTGCAGTACCATTTCCGAGATGGTAGCGGCTGGAACAGTTTGTGATTGGGGTGATTCAGGTCCCCAATGATCCTCTGGGTCATTTTCACGCACCTGTCTCTGTAAATGTCCTGAATAGTGGGAAGGTCACATCTACAGATGCAATGGGCTGTCCACACCATTCTCTGTAGAGTCCTGCAATTGAGGGAAGCACAGTTCCCACACCAGGCAGTGATGCCCTCAATTGTAACCCTGTAGAATTTGACTCTGTAGGACCCTGTAGTCCTTAGGATTTGGGGACTCATGCCAAACTTCTTCAATCGTCTGAGGTGAAAGAGGTGCTGTTGTACTTTTTTCACCATACAGCTGGTATTCTTGGTGATATGTATTCTGAGGATTTTACAAGTTATTCACCTTCTTAACCCTGGATCCATCGATGTCAATAGGGGTTAGCCCGTCTCCATTCCTCCTGTAGTCCACAACTGGCTCCACTGTTTTTATGACATTGAGGGAGAGGTTGTTTTCTTGACATCACTGGTGTCAGGGTGATGGTTTCTTCTCTACAGGTCTTTGACCAACCTCTCAAAGCATTTGCTTATTATTGAGGTGAGTGTGACAGGACAGCAGTCACACTCATGACCTCATCTCCAAAATTATCTTGCACCCTGCATCCAAGATGACATCATATTCTCTTGGCATGATTTTTTTCCCCCTGATTTTACTATCTTGCTGCAGTGTCTGTGTCAGCTCAGAGTTGTACTGATTATTAACTAATCTCTGCCAGGACTTGAGCCACCAATCACCCCTTCAGGTAATTTTAATGCAGAAAATTGGTCTTCCATGATTTCAGTCATTCAGATTCAGAAATGAATAGTTTTGTAAAACCCACACTACTATTCAGGGCCCAAAACAGTCCTTCCAGGTGATGCGATACTTCACCTGTGAGTCTGTTGGGGTCATATACTGTTCGGTGCTCACAGTGTGACCTCTTGTATATTGATGAGACCCAATGTAGATTGGCAGACCGCTTCGCTGAGCATCTATGTTCCATCTGCCAGAACAAGCAGGATCTCCCAGTGGCCACCCATTTTAATTTCACTTTCCATTCCCATTCTGATACGTCCATCCATGGCCTCCTCCACTGTCGGGATAAGGCCACACTTAGGTCCGAGAAACAACACCATCGCTCCCACTCCAAGTTTCACCTGGTGGTTCTCTCTCCCCTCCCCCCACCTTTCAAATCTACTCCTCAGCTTTGCCCCAGTCCTGCCGAAGGCCCAAAACATCGACTGTACTTTTTTCCAATAGATGCTGCCTGACCTGCTGAGTTCCTCTGGTTCTATTCTTACCTACAGTAGAAACAACCTGCCTCTATCTTATCTGTCCCTTTCATAATTTTATATATTTCTGTAAGATCTCCTTTCATTCTTCTGAATTCCAGTGAATACAGTCCCCAGGTGACTCAATCTCTCCTCGGTCTAATCCCCTCATCTCTGGAATCAACTTGGTGAACTTCCTCTGCACAGCCTCCAAAGCCAGTATATCCTTCCTCAAGTAAGGAGACCAGAACTGCGCGGATTATTCCAGGTGCAGCCAGCACCCTGTATACTGACAGCATAACCTCCCTCTAGCAATGAAGGCCAACATTCTGTCTGCCTTCTTGATAGCCTGCTGCACCTGCAAACCAACCTTTTGTGATTCATGCACAAGCACTCCCAAGTGGATGACCTTGCATTTACCAACATCGTACTCCATCTACCAGACCCTTGCCCACTTACTTATCTGTATCTTTCTGCAGACTCTCCGTATCTTCTGCACAATTTGCTTTTCCAATCAATTTAGTATCATCAGCAAATTTAGATACACTCCATTTGGTCCCTTCTTCCAGATCGATAATGTATATTGTGAACAGCTGTGGGCCCAGCACCGACGCCTGCGGCACACCACTCACCACAGACTGCCAAACCAGAGTAACACCCATGTATCCCAACTCTCTGCTTTCTTTTGGTTAACCAATCCTCTATCCATGCTAATACATCATCCAAACTCTATGCATCCTTATCTTATGGATAAGTCTTCTATGTGGCACCATTTCAAACGCCTTCTGAAATCCAAGTAAATAACGTCCATCTGTTCCCCTCTATCCACTGTGCTCGTTATATCCTCAATGAACTCCAGTAAGTTTGTCAAAGAGGATCTGCTTTTGCTGAATCCATGCTGTGTCTGCCTGATGGATCCATTTCCTCATCTCATTGTAGTCTCCACTGTTTAGGCATAATGCACTGGTTACAGATTGAACTACTGCACCCTCAATTTGTATGAGAAATTTGATCATTCTGTGATCACTCTTTGCAAGAGGATCCCCAACTACAACATCACTAATTTTACTTGTCTCATTGCACAGGACCAGATCTAAGATAGCACGTTCCCTTGTACGTACAGTAACATGCTGTTCAAGAAAGCCATTACAGATACATTCTATGAAGTCCTCTTCAAGACTGCCTTGACCAACTTGATTCACTCAATCTATACGCAAGTTAAAGCCCACCATTATAACTGCTGTTACATGCCTCAGATATTTCTGTTTATTGCCTGTGCCACTGTAATGACAACTCCCACCAGTGTTTTTTTTCCCTTTACTATTCCTAATCTCTACCCAGATGGATTCAACATTCTGCTCCTTAGATCTTATATCATCTCTCACTATTGCCCTGATCTCATCTTTAATTAAGAGCGCTACCCCACCTCCTTTATCTTCCTGCCTATCCTTCTGTATTACCTGATATCCTTGGATATTTAATACTCAATCCTCTCCACCCTGCAACCACGTCTCTGTAATGGCCACCAAATCATACCTCTTTGTACTGATTTGAGCCACAAGTTCACTGACCTTGTTTCGAATACTACGGGCATTCAAATAAAGTGCCCTTACAGTCATTGTGCTTTTAAAATCTTGTAGTCTTTTACACTTGACTTTTCTTCACTTCTCACTTATCTCTTTTTTATCTTTTGTTCCCCCCCCCACACTTCTTTTTTACTTTATCCATACTTCTCCAATCTGTCGAAAACTCCTCCCCCCCAATAAAGCCCAATCCACAGTTATGCGATTCGCTAGGATCCAGGTCCCATCACGGTTCAGGTGGAGCTTATCCCATTGATATAGCTCCCTCCTTCCCCAATTCTGGTGCCAATTTCCAATGAATTCAAACCCACTTCTACCACACCAATCCTTAAGTCACTCATTTAACTTTCTAATCTTCTTGACCCTATACCAATTTGCACGTGGCTGAGGTAATAATCCGGAGATTACTACCTTTTGGTTCTGCTTTTTAACTTAGTTCCTAGCTGCTCAAATTCCTTCAGCAGAACCCCTTTCCTCATTCTACCTATGTCACTGGTACCCACATGGACCACGACAACTGGATCTTTCCCCTCCCACTGCAAATTCCTCTGCAGGTCAGGTAAAATGTCCCGAAACCGGGCACCAGGCAGACAACACAGCCTTCGGGACACTCTATCCTCGCGACAGAGAACTCTGCCTATTCCCTTGACTATACTATCCCCAATTACTGCTACACTTCTCTTATTCCCCCCTCTTGAATGGCTTCCTGAACTACGGTGCCAGTTGGGTTACTTATCCTTATACTTAGCCCCCACTGTCGCCCACACAGGGAGCAAGAATCTCAGACCTGTTGGACAAGCTCAAGGGCTGAGGCTCCTCCAGCACTGTCTCTTGGATCCCACTACCCACTTCACTCACAGTCACACCCTCTTGTCCCTGGCCACAGACCGAATTTGAGGCAGCTAATCTAATGGGTGTGACTACCTCCTGAAACAGAGAATCCAGGTAACTCTCCCCCTCCCTGATGTGCTGCAGTGCTTGAAGCTCAGATTCCAGGTCATCAACTTTGAAACTGAGTTCCTCGATCAGTCAACACTTACTGCAGATGAGGTCACTAGGAACCACAATGGAGTCCACCAGCTCCCACAGCACATCACCTGATCCAACCTACATCATCCTTTTATTTAATTAGCTGTAATCTAGTGACTTTTTAATTAAACCACTATAAAAGCCTTACTTGCTACTTACCTGTGCCTCCTCGCCAAAGCCTCAAGTTCCCACTCCTAAACTGGTCCCCTCACACAATGCCACTCTGCTTTGATCCTGCTTTATTTTTATTTGTTCCTGCTAATGATTCACAAATTGATTCGTCCGTCGCTAATGTGCCAAGTCCTGTCAAATGCTCCTTTTTAAGCTCTTCTCCCTGACCTGTGCAAAGCTCTCTTCGAATCAATTGGTCTGCCACTAGTGCACCAAGCCCTGCCAAACTCTCCTTTTTAAAACTTTTCTCCACAACCTGTGCAAAACTCACTCTCTCTCTGCGAATTGACTGGCCTGCTGCTAATGTGCCAAGCTCCTTAAAATGCTCCTTTTTTAAGCTCTTCTCACCGACCTGTGCAAAGCTCACACTCTCTTTGAATTGACTGGCTCGCCGCTAATGCTCACAGCTGTTTGTGATCGTTCATTTTGGTCTTCTGCACATATGTGAAAGGCGGAACTATGCACTGCACAGGATGTCAGATAGTGGCAAACTTTACTGGCCAATTCACTCACAAACAAAAGAAATTGTGCAGATGCTGAAAATCCAAGCAACAGATGCTCCTGTCGTAGGGTCTCAGCCCGAAACGTCAACTGTACTCTTGCTATAGATGCTGCCTGGCCTGCTGAGTTCCTCCAGCATTTTTGTGTGTTGGTCAATTCACTTCCAGACTCTCCAATGAGCCCAGCAGCAGAGCAGTGACATACAGAAAAGAGTTCAAATGCACTTTGCATTCAGTCCTCAGCTCTATGCCAAAAAAGGCCAATATGTAAGCAGTAATTATACTTAGAGCACTACAACAAAGAAAAAGGTCATTCAGCCCAAGCTGACCAACACTAATCCTTCAATAGCCCCATCCTTTATTTTCTCACATTTTCATCAACGTCCCCCATGATTCTGCCACTCACTCACACCAAATATTCATTTGAATTCAGTCAACAGTCCTGAGAAAAGAGGCAAAGTGCTTAACATTGTTTCTGTTATTGTTTTAAATTAGCTTTAATTAAAATTTATTTTTAGTTTTAGTCATACAAAATATTTATGACCTGCACACTAAAGTTTGAATCTACAAATCAAAACTCTCGGTTTGTAAATTGATGTCTCTTTTAGTTTCACAAATTTTGTCAGAATAATTATTAGACATTAAATATCCTGGTCTAGGCCAATTACACATAACTGATCATCTCCAAGACAGAACACCTTCAGTCAAGTTTAGTATGCCTTTAGTACAGTGCCTGAATGATATGGTGGTGATAATCCTACCAGAATCAGTATTCACAAGGTCACCAAAAAATTGAACATAACATCCAGGATAATGCTTCAGCATGACCGCGAGGAAACCCTACAAAGCTGAAAATGACATTTTTAAATGGCCCCATCTAGCGAATGCAGCTACAGATTTCTATTACTGTATCAAAATGCATCTCAGAAATCAAAAGTTGAGATTAATTTTAATTTATAGTTTGAAGAATTATCTTCATACATTACACAAGAGTGATAATTTCATACCTCCAAAGCACAATTCTGGAAGATGCTTGATGTACTGACACACTGGGAGGATCCAAGATCTGATTTCTCAGGCTCGTTATCTTTTCCTACTTTAGATGAATACGCAGCACCTAGTTAAGCAGACAGCATTAAGAGATTAAATAACATAAACTTCATATTTCAAATTGACATTGACTTGCAACTTGGTGCAACTTTAGTTTTAATAATTTATCCCCTCCTAAGTATTTTTCATGTGGCTACACAGAGTCATTAGTCTCCTCGAGAGGTGGCGCTTGCCTAGTGAACCCCATTATGGCACTGTTCAATAAATAGAATAATTTCTGGTAAGTTTTCCTCAGATTTTAGCAAACAAAGTTCCCTTCATCTAGATAGTTTCAATAATAGATTTATCAAAAGCGTTATAAGGAAAGAAAATATTTTAATACAGTAACACAGGACAAGTTAATAATTGGGTATTATGCAAAACCATGGGATATTATTAACTCAAACAGTAAGATTTTGATTAACAAAATCAATGCTATAAAATATTGCTACAATTTAAGTTTTACCTTTACAGATTGCAGTCCTAACCTGTTACACAAAAATAAATTATAATAATCGGCATCTCAGTTAAACATGAGAGGCTTAATTAAACCAATGTACTGCCACTCTGAAGTTTAGGATTAGGTGTTAAGCAGAAGTGAAAATCAGTTATGAACACTGCCAGATACCTAGAGCAATTCGCCTAGTTGATGCATTGTCCATGGAAGCCTAAACAAGGAGGGTATAAAACAGGGTAATAAATAATGAGCTACATAATCTTGCCAAAAAGAAATACTTATTAAGCAGCATAAAGTGAATAGACAGGTTTCCATATGGCTGAGCTTAAATCTTAAGTACATTGTCATTAGCTGCAAGGTTCTGGCTCAGGAGGTTAGTGTTAATGGAATTGAATGCAGACCGTAAGGTTGATAGTATGAAGGTTAGGTTAAGCATATTAGGACAAGACACCCAAGTGGCTCACAAGTACAGAAATTCTTTGGGGGTTTGGAATTTTGTTAGCAGGGAGAGCTTATTCAGAAAAAGACTTTGTGATCTATAAATTTCAAGCACGTGCAATTCATAAATACAAAAATATTTGTTTTACAATACATAATATACATTGTTTCCTTAGAAATTGCTTAAAGTGGTATTTTAAAAATGCAAATCCAGTATTTTAACTAACCTGTCAGAGGATGTTTACCAGTATCACTGCTAGTGCTGCTGCCTAGACTAGTGTTGCTTTGATTTAGGCCATTTGTAGCCATTGCAGGTAGACCTATTCTTTCAGTTGGACTGCCACTATAATGATAATCTTGAACACCAGGAGGAAAATTGAACCTTGAGTCATCAAACCGTTCATCCTTAAAGAAAAAGTAAGTAATTAATATTAATACTATTCAGCTCAACAGAGGAAATACCAAATACTACAAGCACCAACAATATTATTGCTAACAGAATTTATAACTAACAGTTAAATTATTTCAAGTATCCTGAGATCAGTTATGTGGAAGTTTTCATCTTCAATTCATCCTTTTACCTTCTTGCCAGAGGTTCTGGATAACTAACAAACCCTCAAGTAGTAAAAGAACTACAGCATTGTCACCCAATAACACCAAATCTTTGCATAGGTCTATAACTTTTTTGACTAGGTTAAAAGGGCTACAGAAAATAGACTAAAGCTACAGCTTTCTAAAGCAGGAATTTCAATTGCACATTTTCATTTGGAAAACTGTTAGCTGCCAAGATTTTTAAAAAATGACTCATGAATAACTTGCGGCAATTCACTGCATCTTTCCCACCTTCATGTTGCAGAAAGCCACAAATTAATCTACTGTACACTGTCACAAATTTTATAACTTGAAACTGCAACTACTTAAAACATAATTAATCCTTGTCCACTTGTTGATAAGCCTATTAAGATCTCTAACTTCTTGTCCACTCCATGGAACTGTCTGACCTTACACAATGCATCCCTGGAACTCAAAATACAGGCTCTTGGTCTTGCGTCTGGCTGGTTAGTCTCATATGTAGGCTGATAACCATGTTTCCATCATTCAGCTCAATCAGTAAATTTTATTTGATCACAGCATACTTGAGGGATAAGGGTCTACCCCACTTCTAATTTGCAACATCCAATATTTCACATTTTCCTGTCCTGTGTTCGCCATTCCAGTTCTTTCCCATGCACATTTCCTTCTAAACTTATCAATGCACATACTTCAAAGTTTCATTTGCACTCTATATATTCACTCATGACCTTTCACCATCACACTATAATTTCTCCAGCTTCCTTCACCTGCATCCCACCATCTTTGCTTCCAACTGGGCATCATCTCTGTTCCAGAGTTATCAACAGCAGCACAGCTTTTAGCCACTAGATATTAATCACAAATTAGCTCAATCCATTTTGCTACCTCATCCAAACACCTGAAACTCTTCCATGAAGCACAATACCTCATATTACACATGTACAAGATAACAATTATCAGCAAGCGCAGTGTTCAAAATTAACTGCAGAAAACAAGTTTACAGATAACCTCAAAGTCAAACACAAGTAATAAATTAAATTTATATCAGCTGTAACTTAACTAGTAACACTTGTAACCAAAGCAGAACATTTTGCATTCAGGTCCTACTGTAAATCTTGCTACCTTTCGACTGCTGGATTTGCTGCTTTTCAGACTAAATATCAAGTCATCTTGCAAATAGAATTAAACGATCCCATGGAACGATTTCAGCCCCTCAATCAACATCACCAAAAAAACAGCTCTGGTCGTGATCACTTTTCTGTTCAAGGGAGGTTGCTGTGCACAATTTGGCTGCTGCACTTCCGATGTTATTACAGTGACTACACTGCAGAAGTAATTAGTAAAGCACAATGCCATACAGTGGGACATGAAAATCTATATAAACACAAAGCTGTCCATTTTTTAACTAATGTTTTAACAGGAGGATCTCTGAAGGAAATGATATTTGTGCAGTTTTTTTAAATATTATTTACAACAGTCAGCTGCAAAATATTTGAAACTAGATAAAATGCAATACCTTTGTCAATATACTTTAACACAAAAATATGCCAAGTATTCCATAATTATCTTTTCAGTAATTTAAAATTAAGTGGCAGAAAATAGAAAAAAAAAACTATTGCTAAGATAGTTGGAGTTTCTTCACATTACAAAGTTGTTCAGTCTTCATTGTATAAGATGATGAGAGGCATTGATCATGTAGATAGTCAGAGGCTTTTTCCCAGGGCTGAAATGGCTAGCATGAGAAGGCACAGGTGTAAGGTGCTTGGAAGTACGTACAGAGGAGATGTCGGGGTAAGATTTGTTTTTTAAAACGCAGAGAGTGGTGAGTGGGTGGAATGGGCTGCCGGTGACTGTGGTGGAAACAGGTACGATAGGGTCTTTTAAGAGACTCCTGGATAGGTACATGGAGCGTAGAAAAATAGAGGGCAATGGGTCATGTCTAAAGTATGTACAAGTTTAGCACAGCATTGTGGGCCGAAGGGCCTGTATTGTGCTGTAGGGTTTCTATATTTCTATGTTTCATTCAGCAGGGTTCAGAAGCCAATTTGCACAAACATTTACAGATGCTCTCTTGAAATATTACTATGGAAAAAAATGATGAGAACCCTGTCTCTCCTTTTTGCAGTTCCAGCTAATGCCATGCCCACTCACTCATCCCACTGACAACAGATAACACTATGAACAGTAATTATATTTCTTTTTCCAATCAAAAAGTAATACACGCCAAATGACATTGCAATGCTGAATCATATGTGCGAGTCCTTGCCATCAGCATGTATACCAAAATTAAGGCATTTTCTGAACTAAAACACTTACTCAACTTTCCACTAATCAAACAGTGGCCAGCTATCCACTTTGTACATACAACATCTGTTTTATTAAACAAGGCAAAGTGCATTCGTTAACAAAAATTAGTCTGCATATTGAAGATCTCAACCATAGAATGTGCAAATACAAAACATCTCACATCACTTTCTAAATATCCAAAATAAAAGTAACGTCAAAGGATAGATAACATTATCATGCAAGAAAGGAGGCAGCTCCTACAGAGCAATGTGGTAACAACTAGATAATCTTTTAGTGAATTTGATCTAGGGATCAGTAATGGCACATGCTAAATAGGACAATTCCTATGTTCTTCAATCTGTGTAAAATGTTTAACAATACATCTTACATGTTGTTAGGGTGGTTAAGAAGGCATATCTTGATTGAGTTCAAGAGGCGCAGAGTAATGTTGCAGCCCTATGAAACTCTGATTAGACCACACTTGGGAGTATTGTGCTCCATTCTGGTCGCCTCATTACAGGAAGAACATGGAAGCTTTAGAGAGGGTGCAGAGGAAATTTACCAGGATGCGGACTGGATGAGAAAGCAAGCCTCCTGAAGAAAGGTTGAGTAAGCTAGGGCTTTTCTCTTGGGAGCAAAGGATGAGGAAAGATAGCTTGATAGAGATATACAGTATAACAAGAGACAGAGAGTAGACTGCCAGTGCCTTCCCCCTCTCCAGTGTGGAAATAGCAAATACAAGCGGCCATAATTTTAAGGTGATTGGAGGAAAGTTTAGGGAGATGTTAGACGCCAGATTGTGTTTATTTGTAAAAACACAGACTGATGGTGTGTAGAACACACTACCAGAGTTGGTGGAAGAGGCAGACATGCAAGAGACTCCTAGGCACATGGAATAAAGAAAAATGGAAGGCTATGTGGGATTGATCACACAAAAAGGTTAGTACGTCATCACAGGGCAAGGGATCTGTACTGCGCTGTAATTTTCTGTGCTCTATCTCATCCAAAATGTGGCACCCCCAGTGCTGGATTCCTTATATATTGCATTGGAATACCACAGAGAAAGATCCAAATCCAATCTTCTAACTCAGGTGAGAAAGTAACCAAGTCACTGCTGACATGGAAAAAGATGAAATGTCCAAAAAAAGGAACTTAAAATATGCATCTTAGAGATATATGCAGTAACTGTGCAAAAAATGTGCTTGTAAGAAAAAATATTTTTACGTAATATATTTAAACCCACATGATACCTACAAAAGCAGGGGGAAAAAACTGAACTATATATTTGACTTTATTCCTCATTCTATATAAAGATGCTCAGTCCCTGAATTACCAAGTAATTCCATAATTTGCTGTAACCTTGCATATATGCTAATGTGGTTGGTCATAAATTTCAAAAAATGCTGTAAAAGAGACATGCAAAATAAATTTCTTATCCAACTACCTCGCAAAATAAATGCACAAGAACAAAATTAAGTGCCAAACCTCGTCATCAGAATAGGAGTATGCTGAAGCCACAGCTCCCCACATTTTACTGGCAACATTTGCTGCTTGTTTCATACCAGATTTAAGTACATCCATCTTGGGTCCTGAGAGCAGATTGTCAAGCTTAAATCCTGAAATTGATGTGACCATGGATCCCAAGGAGCCATGCTGAGAGTTTCTTACTAAGGCAGTTAATGAAGCTGAACGCATCTTGTGTGAGATGGCCTTTTGCACTTTAGGCTGTCCAGCAAATGTTTTTGATCTGGACACTGATACAGATACTGGCTGTGCAGCTTCTGGTGGTACTGGGCTAGATGGGAGACTTGACCTCCTTTCTGGTGCACGACAGTGCACATCATCGCTGTCACCCAATGTCTTCTCTTCATTCTCTGCCTTGTGCAGTTCCATACTGGCAGATTTTCCTCCAAGAGGGCTTTTAAGATTCATATACATTTCAATCTCATCTGCAAGTTTTCGAGACACAACGGTGGGAACACTCTTCTCAACATTGGAGGAGATTTTCTTCTCTGTTTCTGAGGCTAGCAATGACAATGGATCAAAGCCCACCTTAACATCTTCTCTTTCTACAGTTTTAATTGTGGGGCAAGCAGTTGTCCTTCTGTGCATAGGGCCTTCAACTTCCTGTTCTTCATCAATTGGAAGAAAAGAATTTGGCTCAACCTGTAGGTCCTCAAGTACTACATTTTTAGCATCAACAGGGTGTTTATCGGATATTTTTATTTTGCTTAAGTCACTATTCTCTGCAATATCAGAGCATTTATCAAAGGTAGTTGTGCCGTCTTCACCTTGACACTCTCTTGTTTGGTTAGCTGAATGATCCAAGACTGAATGGGTCTTAAGTACTGAATCTGGTTCCTTGGCACTGCATAGAGCAGCAGTTAGGATCTTGGCATCAGCACCCATCATCTCTGCGATCTCATTAGGATCGGTTTCAAGGCTTCCCTTTTTAAGTAACATATTAGGCCGTGTATCAGTACTGAAGCTGCAGCTCCTTTCTGCCCAGTGCTTTTGCCGTTGCTGAATTTTCTCATTGTTTTTTCGCTGCATTTGTGTACTGGGATCATCAACAGCATCACCACCATGGTAATGATCATGTTTTACCATCAGCAAATTCGCCACGTTACCTAAAATAAGTTAAAAAAAAAGTATAAATTTTGACAAGTTATGATTAAATGAGTATGGAATGACAGGGAAATGATCAGGTCCTCTCTAGGTTATGAATACCTGACATATACAAGTGGCTCCCGTTTTTCAAACATTCGCTTTATGACAGACCTACATTAGTTACCTGCTTTCGCTAACAGAAGGTGCTTTCACTGTTATGTAAAAAGGCAGCAAGCACCCTGAGCAGCCAAGCTCTTCCCCCAGAACTGCATTCTGGCCACCATTGCTTAAACACATGCCTGTGAATATCAGTGCTTTATGTCGCTTTATTTTGTGCATCCGTTAGCAAGATAGCTTGATATGCGCGGGGGGAGACAATAGGCAATGCAGGAGGAGCACTGGAAATCTCTGAATGTGGACAAAAAAGATGATTGTTGACTTTAGGAGGGCACAGAGCAACCACTCCCCGCTGAACATCGACGGCTCCTCAGTAAAGATCGTTAAGAGCACCAAATTTCTTAGGGTTCATCTGGCGGAGAATCTCACCTGGTCCCTCAACACCAGCTCCATAGCAAAGAAAGCCCAGCAGCATCTCTACTTTCTGCGAAGGCTGAGGAAAGTCCATCTCCCAACCCCCATCCTCTCTTCCCGCCGTTATGGACATTTACACTACACGCTACATCCGCAAGGCAAACAGCATTATGAAGGACTCAACACACCCCTCGTACAAACCCTTCTCCCTCCTGCCATCTAGGAAAAGGCACCACAACATTCGGGCTCTCACGACCAGACTATGTAACAGTTTCTTCCCCCAAGCTATCAGACTCCTCAATACCCAAAGACTGGACTGACACCAACTTACTGTCCTCTACTGTGCCTATTGTCTTATCTATTATTTACTGTAATGCCTGCACTGTTTTGTGCACTTTATGCAGTCCTGGGTAGGTCTGTAGTCTAGTGTAGTTTTTTTCTGTGTTGTTTTCACATAGTTCAGTGTAGGTTTTGTACTGTTTCATGTAGCACTATGGTCCTGAAAAACGTTGTTTTGTTCTGTGTACCAGCAGTTATGGTCGAAATGACAATAAAAGTGACTTGACTTGAAGATGATTTCTAAGGTATCAGAAAAGCCTAAAAGAGCTCGTAAGGGTGTTACACTTAGTGTAAAACTAGACATAATTAAGCGTTTCGATCGTGATGAACGAAGTAAGGACATTGTCCACGCGGTGAACCATTCGCACTATTTATACGCAGAGAGAAAAAATCTTGAAAGTTGCCAATGTTACTGTTGGTTCTGCTCGTAGCAAAGTGGTCTCTCTTAGTCGGCATCCAATAATGGATAAAATAGAAGGTCTACTGCTTGAGTGGATTGATGGGTACACAAAGCGTGGTGTTCCATTAAGTTATCTAATACTTAAGGAGAAATCAGTCAGTCTTTTTAATAAGCTGAAACAGAAAGTACTGGAAAATGGTGATGAAATTGTTGCAAAAGTGGAATTTAAAGGTAGTCATGGGTGGTTTGATCGGTTTCTGAGGTGAGCGCAGCTTTATAGCTTAAAGTTTACTGGAGATACTGAAGCTGCCAAAAAGTTCCCAACAGAACTGAAGAAAATAATTACAGAAGGTGGTTATTCATATGAGCAAGTGTTTAACTATGACGGAACTATAATTTATTGGAAAAAATTGCCAAGCACCCCAACCTCCACGTGTGCTCCCTGTCTTCCTAATTCCAGTAAGTGAAACTACACTGTACATACATTATTTCTACTTTATCTAGGCTGTATATTTTTATGTGTTATTTGGTATGATTAGGCAGCTTCATAGCTTAAAGGTTACCGGAGAGACTATGTAGTGAGATTTTCGCTACACTAGACAGTACTGCAATGATTGCAGAAAAGGATTTCTACCTTATATAGGCTGTATATTTGTCATAGCATTCCTGCTTTTACTATATATTACCGTTATTTTAGGTTTTATGTGTTATTTGGCATGAGTTTGTAGATTATTTTTTGGGTCTGGGAACACTCACAAATTTTTCCCATATAAATAAATGGTAATTGCTTATTCACTTTACGACATTCCAGCTTATGAACCGTTTCATAGGAACGCTCTACCTTCGGATAGTGGGGGACACCTGTACATACAAATAGGTATTTAGGAGACTTGTGAGATGGGTTTACCAATTAAAAGGCTGCAGACATCTTCTGCCACCTAGGAAGCTTGTTTGCAGCTACATTTATACTTGCAAACTGACCAGGTTATGAACAGTTCACAGGAGTGGAACCCTGCATCCATTTCTGTCTTCTCAATTTTACTGAAACCAGGTGGTTAATTCTAAATACATCTCTGTGCATTACAGTTTTGTTTTAAACACAAGATAGTGAGGCAGGGCTTAAAAATCAGATGAACTTTGTTTTAATATAGGGTTCTTTAAATTGTTCAGATTATTGAAAAATTCAACTTTCTTGTAGATTACCCTTGAAGCATCTTGATCATTTACAATGTGTAAACATTGCCTAATTCTACCATCTTTACCCAATTACCAATTCTAGTACCATATAGGAACTTACAAACAAATACATCCACTGAGTATTATTCATCAATCAAAATAATATGTTTTAAAATATAATAATAAAGCAAGCTGCAATTCAAAGAATTACAAATTACTGAAGAAATCAAAATGACTTACAGTTGCTCCCATTGTTGCCAACTTGAGAACACTGAAGTTTCACAATGCTGCTACTTGAGTGCAGTCTTTCTGGGGAGTTGGAACTCTTCATTTCTTTATTCATTGCTGAATTCTCACCAGCACTGCCTTGACTTTTTTCTATAAGGTGCAAAATCAAATTTAGAAGAAAGTATTTATTTTCATTCAAGAGATTTAAAATTCAAAAATCAAATCCATGTTAAGAATACTGACAATAAACTGTGAAGAAACACAAAATAAAAACAGATCTAAAGCAAGACTGATGTTGATAAGTGTCCCCTTGCACAGAGAAATAATATACAATACATACAAGTGGGGGAATAAAATGTTAGGAGTATTCAAAGATCAAAATTAAAAAGACTATATCAAGGGTGTCATGGTAGCATAGCAGTGAATGTAACACTATCAAAACTTCCGAGTGTCAAGAGTACAGAGTTCAATTCCAACACTGTAAGAAGTTAGCACATCCTTCCCATAAGTGTGTTTTCCTCTGGGTGTTTCAGCTTTTCCCCACAGTCCAAAGACATACCAGTAGGTTAACTGGTCATTTTAAATTGTCCCATGATTAGATTAGGGTTAAGTAGGTGGGTTATTGGGTAATGTGGCTCGTTGGGCCAGCAGAGCTCGTTTCTTGCTGTATCTTTAAATACAGAGATAAATAAATAAAAATTTTGATGAAAAACATTTCAAATGAACTGGGAAGAGGGATAAGTTCTTGTGAAGGATGTTGGATTAGGGTATAAAATTATTATTTTTCTTATATTTTCTTTGTAGTTCAAGTTTCCTATGATTGCTTGTATTTTTATATAATCACTGATTAATTGTTCAGTAAACCTTCTAGCAATCATGGTAGTTAGCTCCGTATTTTTCTGCAGTGTGCCAAACCACTTGAATCTGCCTTTTTTTAATATAGATTATCATCATCACTGGAGTTTTGTTTTCTCTAGCCTGAATATGAGAATGACCACAACTGCTTTCTCTTTCCTTTGTTCTCTCTGCTCCTCTTTATTTGTTTGTTCTTTGTTTTTGTAACACTTTGTAAAGTTGCCTAGCAATAAGTTTAATGCCTCACTCTTGACTTCCAAAGAACCTTTGGATCATAAAAGCATCAGGATCCAACAGCTTGAAGATTTAAGGATATGGAAGAATCCCAGACGAAGAAGAAAGTTTTAGTGCACATATTTTAATAGTAAGACCTTCCTCCTTACTTTACTAATCGTCAGAGAAACACCGAGTTCTTGTTTCAATACACTTACTAAGGGAAGTTTAAGAGCGAAGGAAAACTATTCTACTTGGTTCTGTTTTGATGAAGTTGAACATGAACATAGCTGCCATTACAAACAAGGTACAGGAGTGCTTCTACTTTCTTAGAAGTTTGCAAAGATTCGGCATGTCATCTAAAACTTTGACAAATTTCTATAGATGTGTGGTGGAGAGTACACTGACTGGTTACATCATGGCCTGGTATGGAAGAAATCAGAACTGCGGCTAATGAAATCTGGTTGCTGGATGATATCAAAAAGGGAATGGGGAGTCATAGAAAGCTCAGGGGAAAGGAAAAAACTGGCTGGACGTTAGCAGTCTTATCACAGTTAAGAAAATGAGAATGCGTTGAGTAAGATGATTACGCATGTTGAAATGTGAACATGCTGAGTTAAAGAATCAAATATGTGGGATGACTGAGCAAATGCAGAAATTAACTCAACAAGTAAAAAAGGAAAAGGACAATTATGATAAATTACAAAATCAGAATGACAAAGCAAAAAGTCTGATGAGCAAATCTGCACTAAGTGAGGTAACAACAGAATAAGTACTTAATTGGATCAAAGCGTATTGCATGGAGATTCAAGGTAAACTGAAACAGTATCAGAAAACGCAGCAGGGACCTTAAGTGCGCAGTCCTGCCAGTGACCCTCCTCCTTGGATCACATTCCCTACATTGGACAATACTCTGAAGCTGGAAGCTGCACCACCATTCAAACTCGGAAGAAATCCAGGATGGACATGACATAGACCCTACAATTACCTCTAGTGATTCAAGTGAGGATGACAATGATGGAACAATAGGGTTGGCAGCCAAGTCTTGACTTGCCCATTATAGACCAGGGAAGAGAAGACACACAGGACTGGAGATGGAACTTTGAAAGGAGACAGATTTAAAAAAAAATCAACCACCTGAACTGGAAAATATTAACAAAGGGAGTTCATATCATAAAAAACTTAAGAACACATACAGCTTGCACTCATTTGATGGGATTAAATTCTTGGCAAATCAGAGTTGACTGACAGTAATGAATACATAGGAGGTAACAAACAAAATCTTGTTTGTTGGAAGGTGGTTGGAAAAACAGACTCCAATACATAGTGATTGGAGAAAGGCAACTGACTGCAAGCAAAAGATTTGAGGACATTTTTGAAAATGAGAAACTCTAGAGAACAATGTGGTTGAGTTTCTCAGGTGTTCCTGAAGTAAATGAAGATATCATGAAGGAATCTGCTTACGGTTGCTTGATGTCAACTTTTATAGATGGTTTGAAACCAAATGGAATAATACATATATTTGCTCAGAATTTGAGTTTCTAACTCCCTCCCACGTAATTGGTTAGGATCATTATTTGGGTTACATTTTGCTTGGATTACATCCACAGATTGTACATTCCGATTCTAGAAATAAACAGGCATTTCAGAAGGAGCTAATTTTACACCTGATATGTGAAGTATTTTCTTTCACAATATTATTCAGAATGAAACTGATCTACCATTTACATCAGCATCAACTGCATAGACATAACGTGTTGAGTAATTTATTTACTCAACTCAGAAACCGGAGAGTAAATGGACCTTGTTTGCTGTCCTAAAATAAATAATTATGATCACACACAAAATATTGGCACATCACTCTTTGCCTTCTGTGGACAAGCCAATTCTGGATCTACAAAGCAATATCCCCTTGGATCCCATGCCTCCTTACTTTCTCAATAAGCTTTGCATGGGGTACCTTATCAAATACCTTGCTAAAATCCATATACACTACATCTACTGCTCTTCCTTAAACAGATTTAAACAGATACTGGAAGGGACATTAACTTGCTAACCCAGAAGAATTTAATCAAGTGATTAAAGTCTCCCAGATAAACTTAACCTGCTCCTATCACAGTTTAAACATTATAATCCTGAAAAATGTCACGATGTTGCTCAAATTAAATATAAACACCTAAACATAATCAAATTAAACTGATCTCCTCCCATTGTGTGCTGTATCTCAGAATAGGCAAATAATTACCATGCAAATCTTGCTTTTCACAGCCAGGCAGTGTGTGACATGGGTAATTAAAGTAAGCGAGTGTGTTAATCAGGTGACTAAATTTATAAAACAGAGTGGAATGTCAAGGCAATTCTCATAATACTTGCCTTTTTGCTCTGTAATTAGACCAGATGAGCCGACTTCTACTAACGCATCTTCCTGCAGGTCAATGCCATCACGTCGAAGTTCATCTTTAGATCCATAACCTTGGTCTGACTGAACACCTGTAAAGAAGCAAATACACATATTGAACACAATAAATGGTTCTTAATGCATGAACCATACAAGTATCATAAAACCCATTTTACCTTGTCCATTACAAATTAAATGTCCTTTGGACTAGAAATACTCGAGAACTTTCTCGTTGACACCCTTTATACATATACATTTTAGAATGAGCTTTTACCATAAGACAGTGACACCTTAAAAACACTGGTTAGGATAACCATGGGAGTATTATATGCAGTTCTGGTTGTCACATTATAGAAAGAATGTGATTGCATTGACCGAGTGAAAAAGAGATTCATTAGGATCTTGCCAGGACTGGAGAATGTAAGATACAGGGAGCTGCGTTTGCTTTCCCTAATGTAAAGGAGGCTGAAGGGTGACGGGATAGAGATACAAGATTATGAGAGGCATAAATAGCTAATGAATGTCTAAAACCATCTTCCCAGATACAGCTATCAAAACAAAAGAGCTTAGGTTTAAGGTGCGAGAAAGGAGATTTAAAGGGAATGTGAAGGGCCTGTATTTTTCTTAATTACAGAGTGGCTGATATCTGATTGCACTGGTGGTAGTGGTTACAATTAATGTGTTTAACACTATTTTAATGGACTCAAATAAACAGAGCATAGAAGACTACCATCCTACAAGCAAATGGAACTAGTGCAGATGAGCAAAAAGCCTGGTAAGGACACTATGGCTGAGTATCTTGCTTCTGTGCTGTATCACTCTTCCCAAGTTATAAACACACTGCAAGAGCAATGCATGCAACCATAAAACCATTTGCCTTGAATATAATTTACTTGAACAGAAATTACAAGTATTTTGAACAAAAATTGAACTAGAAGAGTGGGGGAAATAAAAGGAGACTGAATATTTAACGTGTATAAAGACCACAAGAAATGAAGAGGAGGTCATTCAGCTCCTGGAGTCTGCTCCATATTCCAATATCATGGCTAATCTGAGGCTGGCCTCAACTCCACTTTCCCAGAACTCTTGAACATATGCAACAATTCAACCTCTAATGCTGAGAAGGTCCTGAAGTGATTTTATGAAACTAGGTGGACAGCTGAGAAACGGGACCTCCAGCGTAATCTCTGGATTGCTACCTGTGACACGTGCCAATGAAGGTAAGAATAGGATGATTTTGGTGGCTGAAGAACTGGTGCAGGGAGCAAGGGTTCAGATTTCCGGATCATTGGGATCTCTTCTGGGGAAGGTATGACCTGAACCTGAGGGAGACCAATATCCTTCCGGGCAGCTTTGCTAGAGTTGTTTGGAAGCGTTTAAGCTAATTTGGCAGGGGAATGAGATCAGAATGATAGTGCTGAGGATGAAGTAGTTGGTTTACAAAGGCAATGTGTAATGAAACTCCTAGCAAGGAGAGGCTGATGCTAGGTCAAAATTGCAATCAACAGAATGAGTTGCAATGTAAAAGACAGACAAAATTGCCTTATATTTGACTGAAGGTTTTATATTTGAATGTGTATAGTATACAGAATAAGGGAGATGAACTTGTAGCACAGTAACAGATAGGCATTATGATGTTGTAGGCATCACTGGGTCATGGCTCACAGAAGATTATATCTGGGAGTATAATGTCCAAAGATATACATTGTAAAGAAAGGACAGGCAGGAAGGCAAAGGGTTTGGTGTTGCAGTTGGTAAAAACACAAAATGAAATCATTAGGAGGAGGTGACATAGGCTCAGAAGGTGTAGAATTGTTGTGGGTAGAGCTAAGGAACTGCAACAGTAAAAAGACCCTGATGGGAGTTATATACAGACCCCAAAACAGTGGTAAGGCTGTGGTCTACAAGTTCCAATGGGAGATAGAAAATACATGCCAAAAGTTCAATATTACAATAGTCATGGGGGATTTCAATATGCAGGTAGATTGGGAAAATCAGGTTGGTTCACGGTTCCAGGAGAGGGAATTTGTAGAATGCCTGCATGATGTCTTTTTAGAGCAGCTCGTGATTGAGCCCACTAGGGGCTCAGCTATTCTAGATTGTGTGCTGTTCAATGAATCAGAATTGACTAAGAGCTCAAAGTAGGGGAAAGTGATCATAATGTGATGGAATTCACCCCGAAATTTGAAGAGAAGCTGCAGTAATACAGTGGAATAAAGGGAATTAAAGGCATGAGAGAAGAGTTGGCCAAAATTGATTAGAAAAATCATGGGCAGGGATGACAGTAGAGTAGCAACGGCTGGAACTTCTGGAAGCAACACGGAAGACACAGGCTATATACATCCCAAAGAGGAAGAAGTATTCTAAAGGCAAGCTGAAAGAACTGTGGCTAACAAGGCAAAGCCACCAAAAAGCCAAAGAGAAGGCATATAATAGAACAAAAATTAACGGGAAGTTGGAGGATTGGGAAGCTTTTTAAAACCTACAAAAGGCAACTAAAAAAGTAATTAAGAACGCAAAGTTGGAATACAAAAGTAAGCTAGCCAATAATATTAAAGAAGATACCAAATATTTCTTCAGAGATGTAAAGTGCAAAGGGAGACAAGAGTGGATATTGGACCAGCGAAAAACGATGCTGGAGAGGTAGTAACAGGGGCAAGGAAATGGTGGACAAACTGAGGAAGTATCTTGCGTATACAGGGGCTGTATCGGCAAGGTTGCGGCGCTGGAGGATCATGGCAGGAAGAGTTTTTCTTCCTTCTACCGTCTACATGAGACGATGGGCTGTTGGGACTTTGAGACTTTTTACCGTGTGTCAGTTAGTCTTTTATCAATTATGGTATTGTCTGTACTGTTGTAACTAAATGTTATAATTATGTGATTTTTGTCAAGTCTTTTATCAATTATGTTATTGTCTGCACTGTTGCAACTAAATGTTAACTATAATTATGTGGTTCTGTGTAGGTTTTTGGTTTGTTAGGTGGTAGTGCTGGTCTCTTGACTTGGTGTGTCTGGGTAGTCTTGTTTTGTCTGATGGATTTGGAGTTCCTTTCCAGGGAACGTGCTAAGATGGTAGCGCGATATTGAGACGCAGCAGCCTCTCCGGACTCTGGATTGGGGATTACCAAACATTATGTGGTTTTTCTTGTGTGGTCTGTTTTGTCGTGTGCTTTTTTGTGAAATCATTCTGGAGAACGCTGTCTCATTTTTTAACTGCATTGCATTTGTGGCTTCTAAATGACAATAAACTGGATCTGAATCTGAATCTGTATGGTCATGCACTTTTCAAGAAATAAAGAGTATATCATTTTCTAAATTTAAAGAAAATTCAAAAACTTGAGGCACAAAGGGACTTGGGAGTACTTGTGCAGAATTCCCTAAAGGTAAATTTGCAGGTCGAGTCTGAAGTGAGGAAGGCAAATGCACCATTAGCATTTATTTCAAGGGGACTAGAATATAAAAGTAAGGATATAACATTGAGGCTTTATAAAGAACTGATGAGGCCTCACTTGGAGTACTGTGAGCAGTTTCGGGCCTCTTATGTAAGAAAGAATGCAACTGACACTGGAAAAGAATCAAAGATTCATGAAGGACTGAAAGGATTGTCATATGAAGTGCATTTGAAGGTTCTGCGCCTGTACTCACTAGAGTTCAGAAGAACAAGGGGTGACCTAATTGAAACCTATTGAATGCTGAGAGACCTCAATAGAGAGGATGTTTCCTATGGTGGGGGAGTGTCTAGGACCAGAGGACACAGCCTCAGAATAGAGGGGTGTCCTTTTAGATTAGAGATGAGGAGGAGATTTTTAGCCAGAATGTGATGAAACTGTGAAATTCATTGCGGCACGTGGCTGTGGAGGCCAAGTCTTTAAGTATATTTTAGGTAGAAGTTGATTGATTCTTGATTGGTCGGGATATGAATGAATATGGGGAGAAGGCAGGAGATTGGGGCTGCGAGGGAAAATGGATCAACCATGATGAAATGGCGGAGAAGACTTGATGGGCCAAATGGCCTAGTTCAAAGTCTATTCAGGTATCTGATGGCAGATGGGAAGAAGCTATTCCTGAGTTACTGAGTGTGTGCCTTCAGGCTCCTGTACCTCCTTCCTGATGACGTACAGACAACCCCTCAATCTCAAAGCTCTCTAATTCTTTCAGCATCTAATTTCTGAAACTGAACATTTTTCCAGTCAGCATATAAATAATGGCCAGTCACCTAAAACTTCAAAAGCAAAGAAGTTGCTCTGTAATCAGTTTTTGCAAAACTAGACTGGCTCAGCTACACTTACCAAGTTGTACCTATTTTTCCTCTATTATCTTCTAAAAACAAAAAGGAATAACTTAACAATAATTCCATACTTTCCTAAACAGTTGCACAAAATAGCAAAGACTGCAACATTCCAGTTTAGGACACTTACCTAAAGCTGACTATTACAAAAGAAAATGGCGGCTTATTTGAAAAAAACATTGAATTACCTCATGGTCCATAGCATATATGTCAAACTCAAGGCCCGTGGGCCAAATCCGGCCCGCGGTGGAATTATCTTTGGCCCGTGAGATAATATCTAATTACTATTAAAGCTGGCCCCAGTAATCGAAGCGCCTATGGCATATGATATGGCTAATGCTGAGTTTATTCAGGTACCAGGTTTTCAGGGTTTTTAGTGTTTATTCGGCAGTCTTCTTCATAAGAAACGGAATTTGTAAAGTGAAACACTTTGTAGTTATAGCAGAGACTGAGACACATGAGAGCAGGCTGAAAAAACGGAGGCAACGAAAGCTGCGTTCGCACGCGTCTGACTGATCCGGCCCGCATGAAGCTGCATTTTGCTCAATCCGGCCCGTGACCTAAAATGAGTTTGACACCCCTGGTCTATAGGGATCTATCACTTACGTCTTTGTACCACATTCCCCAGAAGCTCTTCGAAAAAATTAAGAGCTCTTGACCTCGGCCTTAGGCCAATCCAAAAGCATGTTTAAAGACAAAAATAGACCAACAAATTCGAGGAAAAGACTGAATATTAATTTTCTTCATCTGTAGGCTTCCAACTGAAATCTGTCTCATGTTATACAAAGAAAAATTGTTTTTGTTCACAGATAACATTCCCTTTCTAAATTATGGTCGGCCTCCAAACACTAAGACAAAAATATTTTTTTTCTTCTTTTCAAACTGACACTGACTCAGACTTGGTCCAAACATTGAGCTCTTTGGAGTTGTAATTTTTTTGTACAAAAATATACATTACAAATGAAGATGCTCTATTAAGAACAAAGACTAAGGAGCATAAACAGCAAAATAAGTTAGAAATACACCATGTGTACAAGAATGAAGCAAAGGAGATGGTAATGCAGTTGCTAAGCCAGTACCCTACATGGCAAGTCGAATACTCACAGCAAATTAAGGAGGAACTACAGTCATGAAACAAACTGCAGCAAAATTCAGCAATAATGAGGAACAAAAATAAGAAAATCTAAGTTCTAGATCAAGGAAATCCCAATGTTCAAAGCAACAATTTGGATATGGTAATTTGTTCAAAAGCTACAGTATACCATATGTCCATGTTGAAGTTTCCTGGCTAGAAGAGTTTCAGAAGAAAATAAAGTTTCATGAAGATTCCAGATGATATTAGTGATTACCATCAAATCTTGTCAATATGGATTTTATGTAGAAAATTACTGAGGCTATTGCAATTCAGAACTTAATACCTGTGCTACCGTGATTATCAGTGGAATCTAGTCTGATTAGGTCTCGGACGAACACATGCTCCCCATTGTTAGCATCATTAGAACTATCCACGCTACCATGGCTCACAGCATCCGTATCACTTCCACCTGTTCACAATATCAAATGAGGCAAGGAAAAGTATAAACATATTATTCTAAAACAATTTTCTCTTGCAATACATTTTATTTTAAACTAACCTGACAACAATAAAGATGCAAAGCAAAATTTAACCCTCTGAAAATGAAAATATCGGTTCTTAGACCATTTCTTTATTGAAACAAAGTATAAGCAATGGAAAATTACCAGCAGCTTAATAAACCCTCTGGAAGAATGATTGAGCTTAGAACATATTACAAAGCACTGAATTTTGTGAAGACTAAATATTGCCAGTCAGTACATTTTTAATAGATAATGGGTTTTTGCATGGCAAGCTACTATCAGCTAAATGCCAAAATAATATACAATATAAAGAGTATCTGGAATGTGTGACCAAGATACGCAACTGGGCACATCTTTGATTAAGCAAAGTGAAAAATGATTAGTTATTTAGGCAGCATCTTAGTCATTTATTCATTCTTCAGGATGTGAGCACTGCTGACAAGGTTAATATTTATTATCCATCTGTAAGTGCCCTCCTGGAGGTGGTGCTGAACTACCTTCTTGAATTTGAGTTCTTGAGATGATAATCCTGTAAGAGAGTATTCCAGGGTTTAACCAAATGACAACGAAGAAATATTTTCAAGTTAGATGGCGTGTGATTTCAAGAGGAATATGCAGGTGGTGTTCTCAGCACCTGGCACTCTTGCCTTTCTTGGTGGTGATAAAAGGCTGTCAGAGTAATACAGGTAACTGCAGAGTATTTTGTATAATGAGAATAGTAAATTAAATTTCATAAAGAAAGCAAAATGAAGAGAGAAGGATAATCAGATGAAGAAATACTAACTGAAAATTAACTGCTTAAAATACCAATTAACACAAATTTCAAGTGACGGAACTCAATATTGAGGAGACTGAGGTCTTTTGGAGTATGCAGGCCTCTCCTTCACATGTTCTACCAGTCTGTAGTTGCCAGTATAATCTTCCATGCGGTGATTGGCACTGTTATTGGAGTCAAACTGGACACACTGGAGGTTGTGGTAGAACAAGAGACTCTACGGAAAATCCTGGCAATTCTGGACAATGTTTCTCATCCTCTACGTGCTACCTTGGCTGAACAGAGAAGCACTGTGGCACTGTAATTTCCTTTGGGATCAATGAAGTATCTATCTATATCAGTTTTCAGTGTCCACTTGTGTTAAGGTAGTCCTTGCTTTCGAACAGTAAAAAAATAAATTTATCAAGAGACCTTTGAGCATGCCCATGAGCCTAGAAAGAGAACACATGCTTTCCATGCACTGGAATGTCAAACCAGACAAAACATTAGTTTTAAGAAGCAACACAAACAAAATAGTTTGTTTAAACCTTTACTGTGAGACTTTTGCAAGAATGTCATAACAATATCTAGCCTCATTAAATGTAGTCAATAACAAAACAGATCACTATCACTTTGACAAATCTCATAAAGTAAGTAGCACTGTTCCATTGATTAGCAACATAGAGACTTACCAAGTCAGAATATGATTTATTAAAAATAAAAACTGCAAGCATTACCTCACAATATTAACTCCTTTGTGCAGACCAATTGATAGTCAATTCCCATCCATATTTTCCCCATATTTGGGCAACTACAGCTTACAAACATCTAATTTGTACCACGTTTTAAGACTAGACATTGATAAAGCAAGTCTTTTTAAAAGTAGCTCAAAATCTAACCTGTAGTACCCCACTAATAAGAGGATGAGTGATGACCTCAAATCTATGACAAAATGGGGGGGGGAGGGGTTAAGAGGAGATAGGGTAGAAATATACATTTAATAAGCCTTTTGACAATGCACTGTGCACAGCATAAGTTGTGAGATTAATTGAAATTCCAAAGCTAAACTACCTCAGGATTAACATTAGAATGTATATGCATAGACTAAATTTTAAAACATACTTAGTGAAATATCACAATTACTTGTATTTGTTCAGTTTCTTTTGCAGGTGCTTCATGCAAGAATTCAGGGTAAAAAAGATCTTGTTGACTTTGTGGGAGTTTGCAATGGAAAAGTTGTGCAACGGAAAATGCTGGAAATACTCAGCAAATCAGGCAGATGCTTCTGTTCTGCTTTATACTTTCAGCATTTTTTTTAATTTCAGATTTCCAGTTTTGTACCACAGCAACCCTGTAAAAAAGTGATCATTTATGTTTTGCTCATCTTTGTAAACAATGAAACTCCTGCTCTCAAAATTTATTTAATTAGAATTCTAGAACAAAACAACTGACTAAACAGCTGCTGAAGTTCGTCTGATATCTAACAAATATTATCTGTAGAGAAATGGAAGAGCTATGAAGGCAATATTCTCTTTTTCTATAAAGAACCAATTTAATTTTCTTGCATTCTCCACAGTTCCTATTTCTTTCTACCTTTAAATCTCATTTGTTGGCAAGGAAAATAATTAACCCAGTGCATGTCAAAGTCTCCTAGTTGACCAAAATGCCCCAAAGAAATATTCCTTGAAGTCTACAGAAAATACTGCTGAACAAGAAAAGGCAGTGATTGTTCTTCCACAGTTTCAGTGGTTCAGTTGCTCAAATCCATGATGTTATCCATGCAACTTGACCTACAAATTCAAACATCGCTGAAATATTCCTGTCGAGCTAGTTCCCCAAATACAATATACTTTTCATTTCTATAATCCTCTGCTATGCTACAGTTTTCTTCTTGCCATCAAGCTGACAGCAGTTTGCACAAAGCCAAACTGAAAATATTTGAGCACCTAATATAATGGAGTTTATGATTGATTATCAGGAACTTTTTTCAACTTAATGCCAACTTATATATATACTAATTAAATTAATAGCTGAAATACATGGTGCAGTCTTCTATTTGACTTCACTAGGTGCCCAAAGCACCAGGCACATTAATGATGGCACAATATTTGTAAAAGTATTAATTACATCAACCAGCTCCAGCCCTAGCTGTCCCATCAGGCTCTCACAATTACTAGTGTATTACACATTCTAACATCCTAGATCTGCATAATCTTTTTATTATTTAGCAAATTATCATGACAGAAAGTTGCAACAGAAACTGAGAAATTCTACTGTTGATTCAAGAATTAGTTGCCTAAAAACCATTCCCACAAATACACCTACTAATTTTGTTCTTTAATAAAGATTACCTGAGGTCAACGAAACTTGAGCATTTGAAGAGCTTGATTTTTTGAAGGCTTGGCGAAATTGTGCGACACCTTGAACCACATTCCGCACTTTTGTCCACAGGAAACAACCACTGCGATTACTACTGGGCCAGGGACTCTCCAAAACAGCCTGTAGGAACATTCATCGTAATACCAATGAACAAAAATCTTAGAATTGTCAATATCTTAATTTTTTTCTGTTTAACATGTGCTCAACCAGTTCCAGTCAGATAAGCAGACTATATACCTTTGCCTTTAATTCATTTATCTATCAGGAAGTTCACATCATTGACTAGTATTTAGCTTTGGACTGATAGCCCAGCTTTGGTTTACACTCCAATGACTTAACCATTAACGCTCTCCAAATACAACCAGGCTATATGACCATACCAACAAAAATTCAATGTTATTTATGAGCAAGTTCTGCAGCACTCTGACATAGAAGTTACCAATCTGATGACAATGGAATGCAGGCACTGCAACCTCATGTTCTCCTCCAACAACACCAGATGCAGTACAAATAATCTATAAAACAAATTTTAAACCACTCATGGCAATGAAAATGTAACTAACTTGAACATGTCCCAAATCTGAACGCCAGCCTGGCCACACACAAATATAAATACAGGTCAACCACACTGGATACTCCAATCAGTAATCCAGTTCCACCGCTGGTTCAGACAGAGTTTTCGCCAGCCTAATTTCAGATTTCCTGTGTCATCGCACCAACCTGTCGCCACTGTTTAGGTAGCACCATTAGCAGAATCAGTTGTTGGAATGGTCTTTATAAGAAGCAAATCATTCCTCAGTGTTATTCTGCATTTATTTTTATAACCTGTGCTCATCCAGTCCCAGTCATGTCTTCATTGACTAAAAGAAATACTTCTCATGGTGCGAAGCGCAAACACCATCCAAAAGCAGAACTCTTGGTAAAGAATAAAGTTTACAGTATCTACCTGTCGCCATTAATTCAACCCCTGGACAATAGCATATTATGCTCTTTGAAGGCTAAATGTTGCTTCTGCTTATGAAGCAGCTACTAAGTGTAGTTGAGTCTGGCAGACTAGTATAGGAATTTGTGAAATAATTCTGTTCCATTTGTTGTTCCTTTTTTTAAAATATCCAAGGGTGAGGTGATCATCAAGTGGGTTAGAAGTGTTTATTTATTTAATCCTCACCTAACCACCAGTGATTCGGGAAAAATCACTAAGTTGGCACTGCATGTCTTGGTTTTTTTTAATACTGTATATTCCGGAGTATAAGCCGACCTCCCCACCCCCCCAATTTTTCAGGTTAAAAAAGTGACTTCTTCATGTCACCTTTGTATAAGCCGACCCCTTTTGTAGAGGCTTTTGATTTAACCAGAAAAGATCACAAGATCTCACATGCTGGTACTCAATTTTGCCAGATCTGGAACCTGGAAATTTTGTGAACCAGTACCTGCTAAGAAAACAGGCCTACACATTGCAGAGCGTTATAGGTGAATTCTTAATAAATAAATCAGGGAGAGAAATTTTGGATTAGGTTTCCAATGGAAAAGAATCCTCTGAAATGTAACCCCCGTGAAACCATTTAGCACCCATCGCAATCTCGTTAAAACATAACACGGGGTGGCAGGATCAGTATGTGTACTCAGTATTGAGTTTGCGACCACCATGTACAAAAGATTAAAACAAATGCAATATTGATGATGGCTTCAAGCTGAAGGTTGTTGATTTTGCTAAAGGAACGAATAATTCTGCAGCTGCTAAGAAGTTTAGTGTAAAGTTTAGTGCTGATGGAAAAGCCAAAGGCGAAATGTGCAAACCACGGAAAAATATGCCAGTGGCTGGAACTTAAAGAAAAAGTTTTAGAGTGGGTGAATCACCAGCAATCATCTAGATACATCGTTACCAGAGAAATGATTCAAAATCAAGCGTTGAGATGGGCCGAAGAACTCCATGTCAGCGAAAATTTCAAAGCTACACGAAATTGGTGCACCCGATTTCTGAATAGACGTGATCTTGTGTTGAGACAAAAAACAAAGGTTGCTCAGAAAATCCCCGCGGAGTGTTGTTGTTTACATTCCAGAACGCTGCTTCTTGAATGGACGAAGTGGGTTAAAGAGATGTGGCGTCGACGTCCCGAAGGTTTCGGGAAGAAAAAGTCGCTATTTGTCTGGGACATGTTCGAAGTGTACTTGTCAGGTGAGACAAAAGCAGCATTGAAAGTTGAAAACATGGACATTGCAGTCATCCCCGGTGGTTTGACGTCCATGCTCCAGCCACCAGATGTGAGTTTAAACAAACCATTCAAAGAATTCATGTGTCGACAGTGGAACAAATTTGACTCAAAAACAGCCAAAAAATACGACCTGTCTTCCCTGTATTCATTTTTCCAAAGTTGGCACCTGCTGTATAAGCCGACCCCCTATTTTTAGGACCAAAATTTAGGGCCAAATTCTCAGCTTATACACTGGAATTTACGGCAAATCAACTTCCATTCCAATTTTTTTTTTAATCGAGACATGCAGTGCCAACTGAGTGATTTTTCCCGAAATTGAGTAGGAAGAATTGAGAGGCTCTGAAAAGTTAGTTTTAGAAGTTAGGTGCTAAGTTAAAGGACAGAACCTCCAGAATGGTGATCTCAGGAGTGCTACCTGTGCCAAGTGCTAGTGAAACCAGAAATAGGAAGATCATACAGTTTAACATATAGATAAGGAGTTGGTGTAGGAGGAATGGCATAAGATGTTTGGATCATGGATCATTGGGCTCTCTTCCAGGGAAGGTGGTCCCTGTACAGAAAAGGTGGTTTGCCCTGATCTACAATTGCAGGGAACCAGAGTGCCAGAACAGATAGTGGAGAGGTTATGGAGACAAATATTGTTAAGACGTCACACAAAGTCAGGAGTCAAAAGGTTGAGCATGTTGCATCTAATGTCCTGAGCTGCATATATTTCAATGCAAATAGTATTGTAAGAATTGCAAATGCGTTCAGGGCATGGATCAACATCTGGAATTGTGATAATGCAGCCATTAGTGAGACTTGGTTGCAGGTGAAGCAGGACTGGCAGCTCAATATTCCGGGCTCCATTGTTTTAGACGCAATAGAGCAGGAGGGATTAAAGACGGAGTGGTGGTGTTACTGGTCAGGGAAAATGTCACGGCAGTACTCAATCAGGACAGGCTGGAGAACTCGTCTAGAGAGGCATTATGGGTGGATTTGAGTAATATAAAGGTTATGACCACATTAATAAGGCTATTTTACAGACCACCCAACAGTCTGAGGGATTTAGACGAACAAATCTGTTGAGTGATAACAGACTGTTGGAAGAAACAGAAAGCTGTTAATTTAGGGGATTTTAACTTCCACATATCACCTGATTAGAAATGTTCCTGCCGGTCTACAAAACAGCACAGCAGTTAGCCCAAAATTGGATCCTTGTTGAATTTGTCTTTGCTTTGAACCAGCAGCTATAATGAAAGTAGTTTGGAGATTCAGGACACCACCCTAAGACTGCTGAAAGGGAGAAACAGAGGGCAGAAGAAGATGGTAGAAAAAAAGGGGCGGCGAGGGAGTGAGACTGCAGGCAAAATAGATGCCGAGGAAATTTTAATCCAAGTATTAACTGACTGAATTTGTACCAATTATATTGGTAGCACTAATTGAAAAAAAACGACTGGGACACAATGACTTGTTGATGGCCTAAATGTAACTGACAACAGTAAGTATAGTGTCCCAATATCCTTCATAAGAAAAGTAATATGCACTGTGAAGATTCAGGGCAATACCCGTGGGCTGACACTTATTTGTTACAAATACATTCTGTTTTAAACTATATCCAAGATTACGTCCTCCCTCTGCTACTCAGACATGCAACATAAAGCTGACAAGACTAACAGTTATCAGCTTCTTCTGTGCAACAAACCTTAATCAGCACTTTGGGGTGAAATTGCATTATGACTCCAAAATCTCGAACTCTGAGTTCAGAGACCTCGGCCTGCACCCACCTTCTGCAGCTAGACTTCCTATCAGATTGCTGACAAGGTTGTGTCCTGAATTCCCTTCTCTCCTCCCTTTACACCCACAACTCCAATCTGCTGATCAAATTCACAGATGACAATACCTTGATCAGCCTTATTTCTAGCAGTGATGAGGCAGTCTACAGAGGACAGGTTAACACCCTGACACAGTGGTGCCAGGATACAACCTTTTCCTCAATGTCCAAAAAACAAAAGAGCTGATTGTGCATTACAGGAGGAACAGAGACAGGCATGCCCCAATCAACATCAATGGGACTGCAGGTGAGAGAGATTGCAGTTTCAAGTTCCTCGATATACACATCTTCGAAGATCTCACCTGGACTGTACACACTGGCTGTATGGCAACCAAAGTACAACAGCGTCTCTTCCACCTCAGGCAACTTAAGAAGTTTGGCAAGAGCCCCCAAATCATTAAGACCCTATACAGGGGCACCATTGAGAGTATCCTGACTGGCTGTATCACCACGGGTATGGGAACTGCACCAACCTTGATTACTGAGCACTACAGAGAATGGTATGGACAACCCAACACACCTGTGGATATGAACTTCCCTCCGTTGAGGATATTTTTAACAGCAGGCGCAGAAAGAAGGCCTGGAAGATCATTGGGCACACCTGTCACCCAATAAACTGCTCCAGCTGCTTCTGTTTGGCAAATGGTACCACAGCTTTAAAGCCAGGACCAACAGGCTACGGGACAGCTTCTTTCTACAAGCCATTAGACTTCGAAATTCACACGTCTGGACATTGCGACAGAGTCGCAAAAAACGCAAAGTTTTTTCCCCACTCACATTGTGGGATGGATGCAAGACTTAAATAAATGCAATTCAATAAATTCCATGATAGAAACTTGCTCACAGTTCACAATATTTTAAAAAATTGCAGAACAAAATTAGTCCATAATTTTTCATCTTGATTTTGTTGCAACAGTTTAGAAATCATGAAAAAAATATTCTATATAATATTCACGAACCACTGTGAAAACTAACTTTGTTTTCAACTTACTTTGTTGTAGTAACCATAAGTAATGGCATTTGGCTGCACACCTGCATTTTTCATTTCAAACAGAACTCGAACAGCAAGTACTGGGTGTCCCAAGAGTCCACACAACTGCATCAAAGCCCTGTAGCACACCTAGATATGGTAAGGAAGAAAAAATCCATCTGTGATTTGAACAGAATAATAAGTGAACAAAAATTTTTTAAAAACTCATCTTGGTTCCAGCACATTTAATTAAATATTTCTTAATCTCACAAAACCCCATCCCAAATCACTGGAAGAATTTTATAATAGTTGAATATATTTTTTTGGATTTCACTGCTGTGAATAGGTAGTCAACTCTCAATTCTAGAGATGGTTACTCAAAGGTAATTAACCTACTTGCTTCAACTTAATCACAACATTTTTTGCGGTGAAATGTGTACTTGCCTCATCAAGTGGATCAACTTTCAAATTTCTCATTTTCATGAGAACACCATATGCTTGCTGCAGTGCTCTGACCTTAGAATGAGAAACTCCAACATACGCTGGCAAGCAAATGAACCAAAGACTGTAACAATGGCTGAACAAGCATTTGAACCAAAGTGCAGGAATTGAGAAGTATTTCTTAGCGATTTTTTGAGCAGCTTTCATCTCCTGTAAAGTAAAATATTGATCATTTCTTCCAGTTTCCAGCAATGCAAAAATGTAACAGTACAAACTTTTCAATTAGGGTTTATTCTCATTTTTAATAAATTAAGATAATTTTTGTTACAGTGCATTATAATAATTTTTTATTTTGTTTTGATATTACCATTTCTTCAAAGCACATCAGTATCCTTTTATACTTATGAACTGGCTTGTGCATACAAATTATCAAAGAACAAGCTGTAATATTTCTGTACAAACCAAGTATATTTAAACACCTCTCACCTGTTTAGTTCGTTTTGCCATGAGGGCTGGACTGCTGGGAACAGGACCTCCAACTAATAGCCTAACGGGCATTTTCATTTCCTGTGGTCTGTCAAATAGCTCTGGTTTAAGCACTGGGAATGTTTTATAGCTAAAAAAAAATAACAAAGCTCTTCAAAACTGTTTGTTAATTCTAATTCAATTATAATAATTACAGTAAGTATTCTCAACATGTGCTGAAAATTAATTGCTTCAAAACTATTCTCAATCCCCTTATAACTTTCCGAATCAACACAAGTTTAATTTAACAGCCACTCAAATGCTCTTTCCTGCAAAAAATTAAGGCTGTAAATTATGTAAGACAGTTAAGTACCATCACAAAATGTTTCACATTTCTTAAAGGGAGATATAGCAGAGTACTTCTTCACTGGTGTAATATCACTACTGTTGATCACTTTGCAATAAATACCTGTAAACCAGGCTTACCCATAACAGAAGCAATTAATAATGATCTAAAAATGAAATACCATATATACAGTTCAATTATATTATGGAGATATTAAAGTTAATCAGAAAGATAAAATCTGTACCCGCTTTAATAACCATTGATTTAACGTATACACCAAATCAGCATGCTTCTGATGCCCAAGCAGAAAACTCATGAATAAACAGAACTTAATGGCAAACTACATAAACCCCACTTGAAATTCTTTGTTCCAATAATGTTAATTGTACTTTAAGGGGCTTGCATTTATATTTTTTCAAGTGTTTCAGTTCATCTCCAATCAATTTTTTAGATAGCCAATTTAAAAACACGCAGCAAGTTTAATAAATTGTCACAAGAATTGGCCTTCATTTGACAAAATCCTGTATCTCAATATTAAACAGAAATTTTATTTGAAACATTCCACAAATAAATATAGTTTGAATCAATATTTGCCTTGATTAATACCCAATGACGTAAATTGAACACGATGGTTGGCTACCAAGGATAATACTGTTCAAACAAAGGAACTTGTCATTTTAGCCAACTAAGGAAACTCACTGGAAGTGATTGCACAAGAAGAGGAAAATAAAAGGCATAATCTCCACAATATCTAACCAATGAGAGAAATAATGAATGAATATACTTGGGTGACAGGACTCAGATCAAAATGGGAAAAGTTATCTGTCACTAAACTACATTTCAACTTTACGATAACTGTAGCTCAGTTACTGATCAATTCTTCCTTGTTGTATTCAGCAAATCACCAGGTGTAATAAATGAGCTATCTACATACCCTCATCTCTCAAGTTACCAGGTGAACTTAACTACCATTGTTCACCAGCTCACTATACAATTCAATTTCACAGCTTGAGCAGGTAATGCCAATAAACCTGATCAATAACTTAGCAACCACTGTGCTAATGGAAGTTTAAAATGAAAAGGGAAGTAATCATTGGACACATACAAACAAGCTGGATGAGCTCAGCAGGTCGGGCAGCATCCGTTGATTGCTGCCTGACTTGCTGAGTTCATCCAGCTTGTTTGTATGTGTTGATTTGACCACAGCATTTGCAGTATACTTTGTGTTTAAGTAATCATTGGAGTAGTTATATTACTACATTTGCTGTGCATTTCAAAACATTCTCGGTTTCAACTCAAAACACATCAAAAGCATTAGAAATGTAATTCATATTTTTCTTGTCCAGCAACCTCCTTCACCTGATGCATGATGCACTGAAGACAGAAAACTTGTCTGGTAACCTGATGACGAGTTTCAACGAAGTAGTATAAATTTTAAGCAGCAGATCAGTGCTGGGGTGAGAGTTGGAAGTAGGGGATTGCTCAGTGCTTTGAACTACTAAATGCTTATTCAAACAATACTTCAACCAAATCTTTTAAAATTTGGCTGAGGCTTTCCGATTGCTGAAATCACAGATACCACAATACACAAGAATTTTTGAATAGTTACATCTTCATAAGTTGTCCATTAATATTAAGTAAATAAAGCCAAGAAACACAGTCACTGACTGAAAGGAAACAATGAAATTCTCGAGTGTCTGAAACTTGTGCAAAAAGGGAGCTCATCTACAAATGTTTGTAATAAAACTGAAAATCAAATTGGTGCAGAAAACCTGAACTAAAAACAAAGCACTGGAAATGCTTTGGAATTCAGGTAGTGAAGAGAGACCATTCACTTTCAAGGTCAATAACCTTTCAATGGTATTAGATCCAAAAAAAAATGGCCTGGCAGTAGGAAACAGAGCAATGGTAGAGGGTTGCTTTTCCCGATTGTATGCTTGTTACAGGGAATAGTATTAGAATCCTTGCCATTTGCAATAGGATTTGGATGTGGATGTAGGTCACATGATCAGTAGGTTCACAGGCACAAAGATTTGTAGTGTTGTTCAGTCTTCAGAGTTGTTTTAGGCTATAGGATAATTATTAGGTTTCATTTTGTATACATTCTCTGACATTAAATTGAACAAGTGATATTAATAGCATGGTGAAATGGGCTGGAAAATGATTGGAGCTTAATCTTGATAAATATAAGGTAATGCACTTTGAGAGTACTAATGAGGCTAGTACATACACCATCAATAGTAAGATCCCAGGAAGTAGTGAGGAACAGAGGACATTGGTGTACAAGTCCAAACATCCTTGATGGTCACACAGCAGGTACATAGTGTGGTCATGGTGCATACAGGATGCTGTTTTCATTAATCAAGGCACTAAATACAACAGCAGGGAGGTTAATCTCCAACTTTCTACAACATTGATCAGACTTCAGCTGGATTATGATGTGAACTCTTTCAGACAGATGAAAAAGTGCTGAAGGAGAGTGCAGAGGAGATTCACCAGGACATTGCCTGGGATGATGCATTTCAGTTATGAGTAAAACTGGAGAGACTAGCCATTTTTTCCCCATGGAGCTGAGAACGTTAACTGAGGTATATAAAATTATGAATACAGGAAGGGTACATTACAGGGATCTTTTCCTGCATATTATGAGGATTAATACAGATGGAGAACCACTGGCTAGCATAGAAATGGTGGGCAAATGGCCTGTTTCCATGCTGTATGACAAGTATGAACAGCACCACCACCATGATAAAGCAACACGAACTCCAATGGATGGGTCATGTCATCTGCAAGTCTTCCCAAACAGATTCTTTACTCCTAGTTGAAGGAAGGTCAGCGAGCTCCTGGTGGGCAAAGGAAAGGCTTCAAAGATAACATCAAAATCAGCCTGAGAATAAATTCAACATTACATCTAAAATCTGGGAAAACATTGCACTCAATCTGTTCAAGAGGGACCTGTGCTACATGAGAGAGATCTCTGCTGTGCCACAGAGAACAAGCAGCAACTGTGAAAGGAGAGACTGAACAACCAAAAAGACCTTACCACTAATCACAGACACTACTCTGACCAGCCCACACTACACCAGATAATGTGGTTCCTGAATCGGCCCCTGAGGGCCCACCAATACACAACCCCTCAGGAGAATATCAAACTCCTCCTGAGTGATCACACTCCTATGACTACAAGTGTGTTTGAAGTTGCGGGGTGGGGTGGATGGGGTGGAAACAGAAAAACAAAGAGGTCAAGGATGTCTTGATACAATGTTTTCAGAACCATCTAGTTGAATTGCAAAAGCTAGAGAGCAAGAGCTAAAACATAAGAACACACTGAAACAATGAGAGAGAAAGCACGGTTCTTGTTGGAAAACTGAAACAAAGCAGAATGGGATCTGCAGGAAAAGCTGATGATGTGAAATTCAATATAGACTAGGGTTCCAAAATGCCGATTGGGGCGGGTGCTGCTCCATTACATAGAAACATAGAAAACCTAAAGCACAATACAGGCCCTTCGGCCCACAAAGTTGTGCCGAACACGTCCCTGCCTTAGAAATTACTAGGCTTACCCACAGCCCTCTATTTTACTAAGCTCCATGTACCTATCTAAAAGCTTCTTAAAAGACTCTATCGTATCCACTTCTACCACTGTTGCTGGCAGCCCATTCCACGCACTCACCACTCTCTGAGTAAAAAACTTACCCCTGACATCTCCTCTGTACCTACTCCCCAGCAGCTTAAACCTGTGTCCTCTCGTGGCAGCTATTTCAGCCCTGGGAAAAAGCCTGACTATCCACACGATCAATGCCTCTCATCATCTTGAGCTTTATTAGAACAGCCAAAAGAGTTTGAGACTAAAGGTTACAGGAGGGATGGGAGGGGAAATTAAAGTGACAGATGATTAGAAGTTTAAAGTCAACTTTGGAGACTGAATACAGGTATTTTGTGAAGTGGCCACCCATTTTGCATTTGTTTTCTTCCACATCCTGAGCACCAAATGCAACACACCATGGCATTCTTGAATATATCACTGCTCCAATTATATCTTCAGTGATCTGCAGTTGGTAGCTTTTCATAGAGCAATAATATTGTAACAGGACCCACATTTCTTGGAATGTAGAAGATTGAGGGGAGATTTGATAGAAGCATACAAAATTAGGAGGGATATAGAAAGGGTAAATGCAAGCATGCTTTTTCCACTGAGACTGGGTGAGACTACAATGAGATGTCATGGATTAAGGGTGAAAGGTGAAAAGTTTAGGGGTACTTGAGGGGAAACTTGTTCACTCAAAGGGTTGTGAGACTGTGGAACAAGTCGCTAGTGCAAGTGGTGCATGCGAGCTCGACTTCAGCATTTAAGTTTGGATAGGTACATGGATGGTAGAGGTATGGAGGGCTACAGTACCTGTGCAGATCAGTGGGAGTGGGCAGTTTAAATGGCTCAGCATGGACTAGATGGACTGATGGGCCTGTTTCTGTGCCCTACTTTTCGATAACTCTATCACAACAAAATGCCCTGAAGCAGGAAAGTAATCTTAAGAATAAATCAATAAATCACAAAAAGTCTGCAAAGAGTTCTACTGAAAACACCTACTAGGAAGTGACAAAATACTTCCAAGAAATACTTCAGAATCAAGGGTCCAGTATTACTGAAGTAAAATATTAGATACATTAGTAAAAAGTTTAATAAGCCTGAAGTTGGATAAATCATAAGGATCTGACAGAGCTTATGAAGCGAATGCTTTTGTCCATCATCTTCCAAAATTTCATACAATATTCTAGAGTGTTTTCTGCAAACTGGGAGGTAGCAAATATGATGCCACTATTAAAGAATGAAGGTGATAAGGAAACTATCAGTTGCATGAGATTAGTTGCTTGGAAACTAATACAAAGAGATGTCAAGATCCTTTGAAAATACTATGATTTAGGAGAGTTAATATGATTTTTGAAAGGGAAACAGAACTGTAAACACTCAGGTCAGAAGAATCAGTGAATAGAAAAACAGTTTATTCAAGATTGTTTAATGTCATTTTCAGTACACAATTGTAAGCGAAAACAGAATAATTACTGCGGATCCGATACTGCACATAAAGAAACAAATAAAGACAAAATAATAAAAAATACAATGACTATAAATGCATAAGAAAGCTTACAAACATAGATTGTCCATAAAGTGACACTAAGCGCAGGAGTGTCTGTAAACATGGGACATAAGGTGACTGTTCTATCAGATGCTTATAATCTCTCTGAAAAATTAATGTCAGAGTTGCTGTGGAGAATGAAAGTAACAACGGAACAAGAAAAGCAATGAAACGCAGATTGGAGCTGTAGAAAATGTCCAACATGTTGGCAGTGTTCATGAAAAGAGAAAAACAATTATTGATAGATACAGGGAGCATGTTGCCTTTGGCTGAGAAGTTCAGTATCTCAAAGCAAGATATTGAACATTTAGGTTTGAGATGAAGAGAAATTTCTTTGCTTGGAGGGTAATGTATCTTTGGAATTCAAGAGAGTCTGTTTTTGATTGCATTCAAAACAAAGACTGACCAATTTTTGGACATTAGAGAAACCAAAGAAAAGGGAAAATCCGACGTAGATTGGGAGACTGCTTCGCCAAGCATCTACGCTCTGTCCACCAGACAAAACTGGATCTCCCAGTGGCCACCCATTTTATTTACACTTCCCATTCAAAATGCTGGAGGAACTCAGCAGGCCAGGCAGCATCTATGGAAGAGTACAGTCAACGTTTCAAGCTGAGACTTTTCATCAGGAAAGATGAGAAGACAGAATAAGATGGAGGGAGGGGAAGAAGAAATACAGGGTGGTAGGTGATAGGTGAAACTGGGATGAGGCCACACTCAGGTTGGAGGAGTAACACCTTATATTCTGTCTGTGTAGCTTCCTACCTGATGGCATGAACGATTGATTTCTTGAGCTTCCAGTGACGGCCCCTTTCTTCACTATTCCCCACATCTTCACCTTTATCTCTTTACCTGCCTTTGGAGCTCTTCCCTTTCTTCCATGGCCGCCTGTCCTCTTATCAGATTCCCCTTCTCCAGCCCTTTATCTCTTTCACCAATCAACCTCCCAGTTCTTTATTTCACCCCTCTCCCTCTCCCAATTTCACCTATCACCGACCGCCTTGTACTTCTTTCCCTCCCTCCATCTTCTTACTTCATCTTCTCATCTTTTTTCTCCAGTCTTTATGAAGGGTATTGACCCAAAACATCGACTGTACTCTTTTCCATAGATGCTGCCTGGCCTGCTGTGTTCCTCCAGCATTTTGTGTGTGTTGGTTGAAAAAGGATAAGGCTTTTTTTCTTTTAAAATCAGAGACCGGTATGGTAAAATAGGATTGAATGACCTTTCTCCTACTTTCTTATGCCCTAAAATTCTTTTTTCAACTATTTTCCCTTTTTATATAACAATCGTTTTTTGGGATGTCAGCAAAGCCAACTTGCTGACTGCCCATGAGCGAAGTGGTATGCTTGGCAATTCAGAAGTCTGCAAGACTTACTGTCCCAGAATAATAACCAAACTGGAATTCCACAGCTGAAACTCTGATCCCTGGATCATTAGTCTAGCAATTTAACCACTGTGATACATTCTGTAGTTCAATACAAGGTGATTGAGCTGTGGTTGGGGTGTTTCAGGAGCAAGGACCTGCAAGATAGCTGATATTAATTTTACACATTGGAAGTAACACATACCAGGAAAAATCAGACAGAATATTTGCTAACACAGTTGGTGCCTGACCTGTTCAGTTCCTTCTGTGCGTGTCGCTTTGGATTTCCAGCATCTACAGATTTTCTCATGTTTGTGCTAACATAGTTGATGATGTTTGCAAGCTGATAAGTTATGTAGTTAATTATACATCAGTCGGCCCTCCTTATCCGCGGATTCAACCAACCGTGGATCGGGAAAACCCCAAAGTTCTCTCTCCAGCACTCTTGGCTTGAGCATGTACAGACTATTTTTTCTTGTCATTATTCCCTAAACAATACAGTGTAACAACTATTTTCACAGCATTTACATTGTATTAGGTATTATAAGTAATCTAGAAATGACTTAAAAGTACAGGCAGTCCCCGGGTTAGGAATGAATTTCATTCCCGAGTTCATCTTTAAGTCGGATTTGAAGTCAGAACAGGTACATCCGGTATTATTTAGCGTCAGTTAGTCAAACGTTTTTCTTAATATATAATATATATTTTACCTTTCTATGCATATAAAACACATAAGCAACATACATATTTCAATAATTTAACCACTGCGTTGCTTAGTAATAATTGTAGCTTTCATCGGGGCAGGGCCTTTCACATTCTCCATTAAAATTGTTCTGATCGTTGACTGACTGTAGCCTAATGCTTTTCCAACGACCGAAGGCGTTTCACCTCTTTCCGATCGCTTTATTACTTCCACCTTATTTTCAATTGCAATCGTGATTATTTTCGTGAACAGAAACACTGCAGATTCAGAGCTGCACAACCAGGTCCTAATGTCCACCGCACGGAGACATGTTAAATAAAGTCCGGGGTTCCGCTGGGTCCTAAAGACCACCGCATTGATACATGTTAAATAAGGGACTTGAGCATCTGCGAATTTTGGTATCGGCGGGCGGGTCTTGGAACCAATCCTCCACAGATGAGGAGGGCCGACTGTATTTAGTTTCAAAGTTAGTGACTGTTAATATAGGAATAACTTTCACTGTATTTTTGGGTCGCGTTTGTGGAAACAAAGTGTTATGCTGATAAGCAACCAAAGTGAAAGGATTAAACAAAACAATTTCATCCTCGGGCACACAAAACTGATTTTGAGTAACAGAATGGAACAATACCTAAATTTCCCTTCCAGATCTTGCTCATCAGAACCAGGTTCCAGAGGCATGATAAAGACAGTGTGCTCACTTCTTTGTGACTCATCCAGTTCAATGAGCTTCGTATCTTCAGGGCAGTCAGCATCAACCTTGATGTAGGCAAACAAAAGAAAAATTAGCACATCTTCCTGACTTTATTGGCCTCCTACCTTTTACTCATTTACTGTACAAAAAATACATCATATGTTTAGACAATCTTTGATCTTTTGCACTAGAAGACTTGATCACACACTTTACAATCCTCAGCCAGTTGCCCCTTTTAATGCTCTTCTTGACAGTTAACAGAGAAAAAACATTTATAGTTAGTTAGGCAGGAGACCAGATGTCCGAAGCCCTAAAATACCAAATTCAGGAACAGCTATTGCCACAACCATCAGGTTCTTGCACCTACTCACATAACCCTAACTCCACCTCAGCAATGGACACCACGGACCATGTCTTGCACCGTCATGGACTTGTCTTCTATTGCATTTGTGCATTTTTTCTCCCCATTAAGGTCTCGCTGTAAGCTTTTCATTGCATTGTATCTTACCGTAATGGCAGACAAGAACTTGGCTTGATACAGTACTGTGCAAAAGTCTAAGCACATATTGTATATAGCTAGGATGCTTAAAATCTTTGCACAGTACTATATTTATCAGCATGGAGCAGACAACGAGTTTGTATATCAGGTGGGAGCAAAGGATGTTGGGTATGGCGAGGGTGGAGCCCTGCAGGTGGAGTGTGGGACAGATGACAGAGGAGGAGTGCCAGGGTGGGGATGGTGCACGTGCAGATACATATACATCTGCCCTGAAACACAAATTGGCTTATTAATCATTAGAGAATGTCTCTCTGGTGCTTACTGTTCCCTCCCCTCCACCTTCCCTTTTTCCTCCAACCATGATTCCTCTCACTTGTCCTCTTCCCAATCTCAGTCCACAATAGAGAACCACATCAGAATCAGGCTTATCATCAATCTTGACATAAATTTTTTTTTGTTGGCAGGTGTACAGTGCAATACATAAAATTGCTACAATAACGTGAAAAGTCTTAGGCGTCCTTGATATATATATGTGCACAGTGCTGTATATTCCCTAACATAAAGTTCTTGCTCTGTGAAAAAAACATCACACACCAACATTACCACCACATCAGCTAATATCCCCCCTGCCATCTTGTTTTTGCTTCTCAAATACTGTAAAATATGTGATATCATATGATCACCCTCTGAGCACTTACCCATGTAGGTGGGTCAAGTGCTACACCTGCCCCAACACTCCCCCCTCACCAAAGTCCCAAACAGTCCTTCCAGGTGAAACAATACTTCACCTGCGAATCTGCCAGGGTCTGGTGCTCCCAGAGCAGTCTTCTCTACATCGTGAGAACAGACACAAGACTGGGGAATCCCTTTGTTAAGTATTCTCACTCTGCCTGCCACAAAAGGAGGGTTCTCTCAGTAGTCACCCATTTTGATTCCACTTCTCATTTCCATTCTGACACACTGGTCCATGGTCTCCTCTACTGCTATGATGAGGCCACTCTCAGGTGCAGCAGCAACCCTCCACCTTCATTTTCCCTAGTGAACCACTCTCCTTTCCCATCGGATTATTTCTTCTTCAGCTCTACCTTTTCCAGCTATCACCTCCCCAGCTTCTCACTTAGTTCCCGTTCCCATTCCCACCCACCTAGCTTCTCCATCACCTGGTTTCATCTATCAACTGCCAGATTGTACTCTTTCCGCTTCCCCCATCGTCTTCCACCTTCCTTTCTAGTCCTGATGAAGGGTTTTGGCCCAAAATGTTGACTATTCATTCCTCTTCATAGATGTTGCCCGTCTTATTGATTGACTCTAGAATTTTGTGTTTGTTCCTCTGGATTTCCAGCATCTGCTGAATCTCTGCTGTTTATGATATCATCTGATCATGTGTAATCTTTTTTTGTAATTTATTTTTTTATTGAAGTTCATCATCAAACATTTCCATAAGATGTATTTCAGACATTGTACATATATATCATATAATCATATGTATTACAAATCTCCACAAAGTATTTATCTGAGTATTATCAAAGTATTTACCCTTCCTGACGAAGGGTCTCGGCCCAAAACGTCGACAGTGCTTCTCCCTATAGATGCTGCCTGGCCTGCTGTGTTCCACCAGCATTTTGTGTGTGTTGTTGTTTGTATTTCCAGCATCTGCAGATTTCCTCATGTACGTACAAGTAGGGAGTGATTTTTTTTTTTCTTTTACAACATATTCATTGATTTGTGAGAATAAAATCAGGCCTATGAGGCATTATGTAGTTAAACCATTTTCCCCAGTATGAATCAAATTGTTCCAACTTATGATTAACAGATGCTGTTATCTTCTCCATTTTGTAAATGTCCATTGTAATTTCCATCCATGCATTTAAAGTTGGGCTCTCCTGTGATAACCATTTCCTAGTAAGAGTCTTTTTACCAGCCACCAACAGTATATTCATTAAATATTTATCCCTTTTCAACCATTCTTGAGGTATATATCCAAAATATATGGTCTTACTCTCTAAGGGTATTTCACATTTAAAGATGTCTTGTAGGGCATTTTGCATCCCCCTCCAATAGTTTTTGATAACAGGGCAGACCCAAAAAATATAATGACTTGCATTTTGATTTCCACAATTTCTCCAGCAAACAGGGAGGTTACTATCATAATGGGATTTCTGAGAGGGTGTAATAAAATATCTTATCAAGTTTTTCCATCCAACCTCCCTCCATTTCTGTGAACTGGTACACTTCCATTGATACCTCCATATTATTGTCCATTCTTCCTCAGATATACCGGTAATTATCCCTCCTTCCTTCTCCCATTTTGTTTTAATGTATGAAGTGAAATGTGTTTTAAGATTTGACAACCCCTTATACATGCTTGAAATGATTCTACTACCATTATCTGAATTTAATACAAAATACAAATACTTTGTCACCAAACAATTGATAATAGAGCGTACAATCATCACAGTGATATTTGTTTCTGCGCTTCGCACTCCCTGAAGTACAAATCGAAGTAAATATAATAAAAATTTAAATTATAAATCATGATTAGAAAATAGAAAAGGTAAAGTACGGTAGTGCAAGTCAGGTCCGGATTTTTGGAAGGTACGGCCCAGATCCGGTTCAGGATCTGTTCAGCAGTTTTATCACAGTTGGAAAGAAGCTGTTCCCAAATCTGGCCGTACGTATCTTCATGCTCCTGAACCTTCTCCCGGAGGGAAGTGAGACAAAAAATGTGTTGGCTGGGTGGGACTTATCCAGCAGCCCAGCTCTTTTCCCACGCTTCCTCTGTAATTTGTGCATCTTTCCAGATTTCCATTGATGCAGTGTGTTGTTGGCAGCTCTTGAGGGTGGTGGACACGTCCCACGGGAATCGATCAGCGCGTCGTCGGGCGCTCCAGGTCGGGCTGAGTGACGAAGGAGGCTCCATCGCAACTTCCAACTGTCGGGGGCCCAGGCTGTTGATTGGGTCGGGCCCTGAAGCCAACACTTAATCCCGGAGGGCCGGGCTGCCGGCTGAAACAAGTCCGTGAACTGTGTCACGGTTGCAGAGGTCTCCGCTCCAGCCGAGCCCCAGGCTCGATTTCTCAGGTCGGCGGCGGAGGCCTCACTTCTGGCAGCAGTGGATAGCCACTAACGAGGCTCTACGGTGGTCACTCCGGGGAAGCGTCTGGGGTATCTTGAGTTCTCTGACTTCTGTGTGCTCGTTTGCTTTGGAGAGGTGCTGGACGGAATGGGCCATGTCTCCAGGCGTTCCAACACGGTAGCAGGCCACGGGTCTCTGGGAACGTGGTGGACTTCGGACCAGGCATCGACGATCGGGTCCACGTACGGTGTGGAGTTGAAGCAATTCTGGCGTGTCGATGATCTTCAGCTGGGTCAGTAACTTCGCCAGGGTGTTGTTATCTTGCTAGATGTAGCAAATTGGAGGTTTAGAAGGGTTTCTCGGATATAGGATAGTGTAGAGGGCAGTTTGCTCAGCAAAGCACGCACAGAGTCGCCAGTTACCGGCGCCATCTTAAACTTCTTACGCTTTTCTAAATAGCTCTATCAAGCATGTACTTGCCTTGGTTACATTTTTAAGCATCTTATTAACATATTGTCACATCTGTAAATACCAATAAAAATCTTGTTTTTCTAGTAAGTGTTTCTCTTTAAGCATTTCAAAACTGAACAGTGTTCCTTCTTTCATTATGCTGCAAAGAACTGTTATTTCTTTAGCTGTCCAGTCCTTAAATCTAGCATCCAATTTATTTGGTGTAAATTCCCAGTCATATGCACACCATTTAAGAACTGCAATATCTCCCTCGAGATTATATTCTTTTATACAACACACACAAAATGCTGGTGGAACACAGCAGGCCAGGCAGCATCTATAAGGAGAAGCACTGTCGACGTTTCGGGCCGAGTCCCTTCGTCAGGACTAACTGAAAGGAAAGATAGTAAGAGATTTGAAAGTAAAATCTCTTACTATCTTTCCTTTCAGTTATCCTGACGAAGGGACTCAGCCCGAAACGTCGACAGTGCTTCTCCTTATAGATGCTGCCTGGCCTGCTTTGTTCCACCAGCATTTTGTGTGTGCTGTTTGAATTTCCAGCATCTGCAGATTTCCTCGTGTTTATATTCATTTATAGTAGTTTTCCATATTTTCAGTGTCAATTTCACCCACGGGTTATCAATAGTATTTATGTACCTTTGCAGGTTGTTATCAGCCAAAATTGTTTGTATGGGGATGGGAAGTACCTGCTCCTCAATGTTTTTCTATTGAGCATCATATGATGGGTTGCACCAACATATGACAGCTCTCAACTGTGCTGCAAAATAATAATCTCTAAGAGAAGACAGGCCCCATTCCCCCTTTTCCTTTGCTAACTGCAAAGTTTTGAGATGAACTCTAGGCCTTTTACCCTGCCAAATATACCTTGATAACATCTTGTTCCATTCATTGAATTGATTTTGATTAATCTCTATTGGTAGGGTCTGAAAGAGATATAACAGTCTGGGCAGTATATTCATTTTAACAGACTCAATCCTTGAACTGAGACTGAAAAAAGGAATCAGGTTCCATCTTGCCATATCTTCCTTAATTTTTTTATATAAAGGCTGATAATTACATTCTGATAATTTTGCCAAACCTTTTGGCATAATGATGCTCAAATATTTGAAAGACTGTGTGCCATGCCCAGGGATACCTACCTTCAATTTCTCTTGGTGGGCTATAGTAATATGAAAGTAATTGGGTTTTATCTATGTTGATCTTGTATCCTGATAATTGACCATATTGTTCAAAGGATTGCATCAATTTAGGTAAAGAGTATGTTGGTTGCCCTAGATAGATCAAAATGTCATCTGCATAACAAGCCAATTTATGCTGTCCCTTTAATAGTAATTACCCTGATTTCTTCATTTTGTCTGATGTATTGAGCTAATGGTTCCAGATATAACACGAAGAGTAGTGGTGACCATACACAACCTGTCTCGTGCCCCTTTCTAGGGTAAGACTATTTGATAAATATCCATTGCTTTTAATCCTAGCAGTAAGATTGTCATATAGTGTCTGTATAGTTTTAATAATTGTGCCTTGGAAACCAAATCTATGTAAAACTCTGTAAAGAAACTGCCAATTAACCGAATCAAAAGCCTTTTCAGTGCCCACGCTTATCACTATTGCTTCGATTTTATTTTTTTGTATATGATCCATAATGCGAAGTGTCCTTCGTATATTGTGTCTGGCGTTGTCGTATAAAAACCTGTCTGATCGTTACGTATCAGTATGGGTAGAAACTCCTCTAATCGTTTGGTCATGATGGAGGTAAATAATCTATAATCTACATTAAGAACGGATATTTGTCTAAATGACCCGCATTCAATTTTTTCCTTGCCTTCTTTCAGTATAGCTGAGATGATCACTTCCTTCCAACTGGGTGGCATTTGTGCCTTTTTTAGAGCCCAGTTCAGTGTGAGGAGTAAATCAGGAATCAACTCATTTTTAAATTCTTTGTACCACTCTGCCGTATACCCATCTGATCCTGGTGACTTGCTTAATTTAAGCCTACTAATTGCAGCTTTTAATTCAACTTCAGTTATGTCAGCAGTCATCGTTCTATTTTGTTCTTCACTTAAAGTGGGTAACTCTAGAGAATTCAAGAAGGTGTCAATTTGGGTTATGCTTCCCCCTGGAACTTTGTTATATAGAGTTTTGTAAAACACTTCAAAAGCTTCTTGAATTTCACTTAGCTTATTTTTTATCATTTTCGTTCTTGGGTCCCTAATTCTATGAATTGTATTTTCTGCTATCTTTTTTTTTTCAGTTTCCACGCCAGTATTTTCATAGATTTCGATCCACTTTCATAATGTCTGTTTCAGAAACATTAAGTTTTTCCTGATTTCTTGTGTAGCCAAATTATTTATTTCATTCCTAATTCTTTTAATTTCCCCTAATGTATCCTGTGCCAAATTCAATTTGTGTTTTTTCTCTAGTTCCAGTCTATTTTGTAATTCCTCTAATGTTTTATTCCTTTTTTTTCTTATATGAAGATATTGCTATAATTTTCCCTCTTAAGATAGCCTTCAGAGTATCTCATAAAATGGGAGGTGAAACCTCTCCATTATCATTAAATTCTAAGTACAGACCAATTTCTTTTTTAATTTGTTCCTTAAAGTACAAGTAGACTTGAATTTAGTTTCCAAATAGTATTCTTTGGTTGTAGGTCAAAAATCAACAGATAAATATATAGGTGCATGGTCACTTACATCTATTATCCCAATTCTACAGGTGTTTATTTTGTCTTTGTCTTTTCCAAATGTTATGAAATAGTCTATTCTTGTATATACAGAATGGGGAGCAGAATAATGAGTGTAATCCCTTCTGTTGGGGAAAAGGACCCTCCATATATCAATTAAACCAACACCCTCAAAAAGTGTATTAACTTTCTTATGTAAAGATTTTGTTTCATAGGTTTTTCTATTGGAAGAGTCTAAGTTTGGTTGTCTCCCCCACATATCAGGAAACCTTCTGTTTCCGTTACCATAATATCAGTAATTTTCTGAAAAAACCCAATATCACTTCCCAGGGGTGCGTATATATTCAATAGAGTAATGAATTTCTGTCTATATTCCCCCTTACCAGAATATATCTGCCCTCTTTATCTCCCATTTCGAATACTTTTTCAAAATTTAGCTTACTTGAGATAAGACTAGCAACTCCTCTCCTATGTCCTGATTTATATGAGGAGAAAAACAAATTAGTGAAGCCCATTCTCTTTAGTTTTTTATGCTCATTATCGCTTAAATGAGTTTCCTATAAATATACTACATGGGCTTGTTCTTTTTTCATTTTGGATAAAATTCTATTACGTTTGATTGGATTTAATAGCCCGTTGACATTAAAAGAAATGAATTTTACTTTGTCCTTAGCCATGTGTATTTATCTGTCAATATATCATTTAAATTAGCAGAATAAAACTTAATCTATCTACTCCCTGAACAAATAAGAACCAAGAAACGCAATTAATAACAAAAATGGCAACGAACGTGTGATTCCAAGGCTGAGGTCTCTAGTAGATGACCCTGCGTTGAGCTAGAGGAAATGTTTAGCTGTGGGGGATAACCCCTCCTACTTGTGAGTTGAGGGCCCCCATTGCAGTAGTCATAAAAGTCAGTGAACAAATCCATTACACAGAAAAGATTTCCCTGGATACTCCTCATATATAAACACACACACATATATATTACATATATACACATATATATATATTCTTATTTTAGTGGGGGAAAAGGAGTAAGTGAGCGACTAAAGAATAACAACTAAGTAATATAAAATCCACATTATAATAAGTATTTCTTGAGATAGGTATATCACTGTCTACTTTTGCTTCCGTTTAGCTTCTCAACATTTTTAAAGTTAACCAAACCTTATGGCTCTTCTGGAGGGGGTGAGGACTGTCTTTGGAAAACTCCCGGTCTCTTTATGATATACTTCTCTTGGCCTCCTCCTGTCTCCTGCCTTCTCGAATCTCTCACTATTTCCCAAGCAGAGTGGGGTAATTCCTCTGCCAGGCTTTCCTTCGGGTTGATCACGCTGACGGGCAACCCTCTGGCCTTCATGTCTGTAGTCACCCCTTCCACTGTCTGGTACAACCATGTCCTGTCTTCATAAAACACTTGAAGTTTAGCAGGGTACGGAGTTTGAGATCTAATCCTTTTTTGCTTTAGTACTTGCTTTACTTCAGAGTATTCTTTGCGTTTCTGTAGGACCGCGGGGGGTAATCTTGGTCGAAATATATTAATTTATCACCTAAAAACACCCTCTTCTTACCCCAGGCCCTTCGTAGAATCTCCACCTTGGTACTGTACCAAAGGAATTTAATTATTATTGAGTGTGGTTTATCCTGGGTAGGTTTCGGGACTAGCGCGCGATGCGTTCTCTTGATTTCCAGCTCCATAGTCGAGGGAAACTCCAGCGCATCCCGCAGCAACTTTCCAACAAACTCCGTCATAGACAAGCCCTCCGCTCCTTCGGGAACGTTGTATATTCTGATATTTTACCACCGTGATCTTCCCTCCAGGTCAAGCAGTTTATCTTCTTGGTGATTTAATATTTTTATTTTCTTACTCAGTATTCGTTCAACGTTTTGAATGCAATCTTCCACCTACTCAATTTGAGTCTCTGCCACCGCTATTTTTTGATTGACATTGGCGAGCTCCAACTAAATATCATGTAGCTGCTGCTTTATATCTTTCTGGAACTCCCTTATCTCTTTCAGAATTTCGATCATATTCGCCGCTTCGCCTGAATGAGGCCCAGCGTTCAGCTCACTAGCACGCGGTCGGGTAGGAGAGCCGCTCGCTGAACTCCTCTCGGCTGCAGACTCCACAGTGTCACTTTTTAAATTTCCATTCTTTTTCCCCATTCTCGCCCTCTTTTCAGTTCAAATATTTTTCGAAAAATACTGTATTTGATGGGTTAACGGGGCTTAATATGCATTTTTCCAGAGGAGTTAGTGACTTAAGCTGCCATTCTCAACGATGACGTCACCGGAAACCTCATGTGTGATCTTAAAGACATATGATTTAGTACTTCACTATGTTACCGTAGTGTACATGTTAAGTCAACTCTAAAACACTGCTAGATTTTCAGGTCATGGAAAATATGTTGCAAATGCAAGCCACTGATTCACTTAAGTACCACTACTCTTGGGAACATCATCCTCAGCCCAAGCACTGGTAGCAAAATATGCTGTCTCTCCTATGGGTTTCCTTCTTCTCCAACCTTTTACCTTTTCCCACCTACCTGGCTTCACCTATTGCCTTCTATCTGCTCCTCCTTCCTCTTCCCCCCACCTTTCTATTCTGGTGGCTTCCCCTTTCTTTCCCAATCCTGAAGAAGGTCTCAGCCCAAAATGTTGACTGTCTATTCATTTATATAGATGCTGCCTAACCTGCTGAGTTCCTCCAGCACTTTGTGAGAATTGCTCTGGATTTCCAGCATTTGCAGAATCTCGTGTTTATGATATGCTGACTCAGTTATTCCTGTAATGACACATACCCAATTTATTTTTACTGCCTCAGACTGTCCTCAGACTTCCACTCATTCAGGATTAGGTAGCCCAACTGACTGGAACGTCTGTCTAGATCCCCACTTTTTTCTGAAAGGAACAGCCTTTATGAGTTTAGCTGCTTTGAAGTTAAAGTGCTGAAGTTTTATTGAGAGACACAAGAACATAAGAAATAGGCACGTTGAGCCTATTCTACCATTCAGTCAGATCATGGCTGATCTGACCATGGTCTCATCTCCACATACCTGCCTTTACCCCATAGCCCTTAATTCACCTACTATGCAGAAATCTACCCAACTCTGTCTTAAATATATTCATTATATTTAATTCATTGGGCTATATTGGGCAGAGAATTCCACAGATTCACCACTCTCTGGGAACAGCAGTTCCTCCTCACCTCCCTCCTAAATCTACTCCCCTGAATCTTGAGGCTATGTCCCCTGGTAATAGTCTCACCTACTAGTGAAAACAACTTTGCTGCCTCTATCCTATCTATCCTTTCATAACTGTATATGTTTCTTTAAGATCTCCTCTGTAAGTTGAGCCTGACAACTGCAAGGCAAGTGCTTAACCTTCCACTGTAGGCTTAATGTTTAAGAGGTGTCAATCAGTGCAGTTACATGCTCCTCTTCCAGAATGTGACAGATGAGGGAAAGTTTCTTTCCCTAGCAACAACTGTGAGAAGTAAGTGCAAATGCATTTCTTGACTGACCACATAGAATGACTGAAGCTGCAGATGGACGCTGAGAAATATTGGCAATGGTGACAGCATGATAGGGACTGCACAAAGGATGAGTTACACTCGATCTAGAAAAGGACTAATCCTGGCAAGGAGATTCGTTAGACCTGCTTAGGCAGGTTTAAACTAGTTTCATATGAATGGGTATGATACAAAGCACAAGCTTAATAGACAGGGAAAATAAAAATCACCTGATCAGACAGGTGATTCTGTGGATGCAGGAAAGAAACACAGATGGTAATTTGCCTCCCAGGTGTCAGGGTCCAGGATCTTTCTGATCGCATCCACGATATCCTGAAGTAGGAAGGTGAACAGCCAGGGGTCGTGGTAAATATTGGTACTAACAACATGGGTAGGAAACGAGAGGAGGTCCTGAAAACAGACTGCAGGGAGTTAAGAAGGAAGTTGAGAAGCAGGACCTCAAAGGTAGTAATCTCGGGATTACTGCCTGTGCTACACGCAGTTTACTACAGGAATAGAATGAGCTGGAGGATAAATGCGTGGCTGAGGGATTGGAGCAGGGGCCAGGGATTCAGATTCCTGGATCATTGGAATCTCTTTTGGGGCAGGTGTGACCTGTACAAAAAGGACGGGTTGCACTTGAATCTGAGGGGGACCAATATCCTGGCAGGGATGTTTGCTAAGGCTATTGGGGAGAGTATGCAAGGAGTATTATGAACAAAGTGGATGAGCTTAGAGCATGGATCAGTACTTGGAGCTATGATGTTGTGGCTATTACAGAGACTTGGATGGCTCAGGGACAGGAATGGCTACTTAGAGTGCCAGGCTTAAAATGTTTCAGAAAGGACAGGGAGGGAGGCAAAAGAGGTGGGGGTGTGGCACTGCTGCTCAGAGATAGTGTCACGGCTGCAGAAAAGGAGGAAGTCATGGAGGGATTGTCCACCGAGTCTCTGTGAGTGGAAGTTAGGAACAGGAAGGAGTCAATAACTCTACTGGGTGTTTTTTATAGACCACCCAATAGTAACAGGGACATTGAGGAGAAGATAGGGAAACAGATTCTGGAAAGGTGCAATAATAACAGAGTTGTTGTGGTGGGAGATTTTAATTTCCCAAATATTGATTGGCATGTCCCTAGACGGAGGGGTTTAGATGGGGTGGAGTTTGTTAGGTATGTTCAGGGAGGTTTCTTGGCACAATATGTAGATAAGCCTACAAGTGGAGAGGCTGTACTTGATCTGGTATTGGGAACTGAACCTGGTCAGGTGTCAGGTCTCTCAGTGGGAGAGCATTTTGAAGACAGTGACCACAATTCTATCTCCTTTACCATAGCACTGGAGAGGGATAGGAACACACAAGTTAGAAAAACGTTTAATTGGAGTAAGGGGAAGTATGAAGCCATCAAGCAGGAACTTGGCAGCATAAACTGGGAACAGAAGTTCTCAGGGAAATGTATGGCAAAAATGTGGCAAATGTTCAGGGGATATTTGCATGGAGTTCTGCATAGGAATGTTCCAATGAGACAGGGAAAGGATGGTAGGGTACAGGAATGGTGGTATACTAGGGCTGTTGTAAATCTAGTCAAGAAGAAAAGAAAAGCTTACAAAAGGTTAAAAACAACAACCACCAGGTAATGATAGAGATCTAAAAGGTTATAAGACTGGCAGGAAGGAGCTTAAGAATGAAATTAGGAGTATCAGAAGGGGGTCATGGGAAGGCCTTGGTGGACAGGATTAAGAAAAACTCCAAGGCATTCTATAAGCATGTGAAGAGCAAAAGGTAAGACGTGAGAGCATAGGACCAATCAAGTGTGACAGTGGAAAAGTGTGTATGGAACCAGAGGAGATAGCTGAGATACTTAATGAGTACTTTGCTTCAGTATTCACTACGGAAAAGGATCTTGGCGATTGTACGGATGACTTACAGTGGACTGAAAGCTTGAGCATGTAGATTTTAAGAAAGAGGATGTGCTGGAGGTTTTGGAAAGCATCAAGTTGGATAAGTCACTGGGACCAGATGAGATGTACCCCAGGCTACTGTAGGAGGCAAGGGAAGAGATTGCTGAGCCTCTAGCGATGATCTTTGCCTCATCAATGGGAATGGGAGAGGTTCCGGAGGATTGGAGGGTTGTGGATCTTGTTCCATTATTCAAGAAAGGGATTAGAGATAGCCCAGGAAATTATAGACCAGTAAGTCTTACTTCAGTGGTTGGTAAACTGATGGAGAAGAACCTGAGAGGCAGGATTTATGAACATTTGGAGAGGTATGGTATGATTAGGAACAGTCAGCATGGCTTTGTCAAAGGCAGGTCGTGCCTTACGAGCCTGATTAAATTTTTTGAAGATGTGATTAAACACACTGATGAAGGAAGAGCAGCAGATGTAGTGTATATGGATTTCAGCAAGTCATTTGATAAGGTACCCTATGCAAGGCTTATTAAGAAAGTAAGGAGGCATGGGATCCAAAGGGACATTGCTTTGTGGATTCAGAATTGGCTTGCCCACAGAAGACAAGGAGTGGTTGTGGACAGGTCATATTCTGCATGGAGGTCGGTCACCAGTGGAGTGCCTCAGGGATCTGTTCTGGGGCACCTTCTCTTCGTGATTTTTATAAATGACCTGGATGAGGAAGTGGAGGGATGGGTTAGTAAGTTTGATGATGACACAAAGGTTAGGGGTGTTGTGGAAAGTGTGGAGGGCTGTCAGAGGTTACTGCGGGACATCCATAGGATGCAAAACTGAGCTAAGAAGTGGCAGATGGAGTTCAACCCAGCTAAGTGTGCGTTGGTTCATTTTGATAGCTCAAATATGATGGTAGAATATAGCACCAATGGTAAAGCTCTTGGCAGTGTGGAGGATCAGAGAGATCTTGGGGTCTGAGTCCATAGGACACATAAAGCTGCTACGCAGGTTGACTGTGGTTAAGGCGGCATACCGTGCGTTTTCCTTCATCAACCATGGGATTGAGTTTAGGAGCTGAGAGGTAATGTTGCAACTATATAGGATCCTGGTCAGACCCCACATGGAGTACTGTGCTCAGTTCTGGTCGCCTCACTACAGGAAGGATGTGGAAACCATAGAAAGGGTGCAGGGGAGATTTATAAGGATGTTGCCTGGATTGGGGAGCATGCCTTATGAGAATAGGGTGAGTGAACTCAGCCTTTTCTCCTTGGAGCAACAGAGGATGAGAGGTGACTCGATGGAGGTGTATAAGATGATGAGAGGCATTGATTACGTGGATAGTCAGAGGCTTTTTCCCAGGGCTGAAATGGCTAACATGAGAGGGCATATTTTTAAGCTGCTTGAAAGTAGGTACAGCGGAGCTGTTAGGGATAAGTTGTTTTGTTTTTACACAGAGTGGTGAGTGTGTGGAATGAGCTGCTAGCAACGCTGGTGCAGGCAGATATGATTAGGTCTCTTAAGAGACTCCTCAATAGGTACATGGAGCATAGAGAAATGGAAGGCTATGGGTAACCCTAGGTAATTTCTAAAATAAGTACATGTTCGGCACAGCATTGTGGGCCAAAAGGCATGTATTGTGCTGTAGGTGTTCTATGTTCTATTGTTACAACCCTATTATTCATAAACCTACGTGTGATTTATTTACATATTTGCTCTTTTAATTTTCACCACCTTCTGCAGAGCCCATAATGTTATTCCATAAATGTGATTACACCTTTCTTATTTCTAATTTCTACCAAGAATTCTATATTGGAGACCTCTTTCCCCAAGCCCCCCCCAAACCCCAGGAATGCCCCCTCAAATTACTACTGTGATGTTGTGATGTTCTTACTAATCAATATTGTACTTCTCTTTCCTTTCTTGTTTTTACCTTTATCATCTGTACTCTGGAACATTGTGCTACCAGTCCATCCCATCCCTCAACCATGTTTCTATAATAGCTATTAAATCACAACCCCATGTACCCAAGTTGATCTACCACACTTGTTTGACTTCTTGCAATAATATAAATGCAATTTAATCTATTAGACTTTCCTCACGCTTTGTGCGGCATTTGCCCATTTTTATCTATTGCGCCATTGCTTTGAGTCACGCTCATCCCTACAGAACTAGTTAAACATCAGAGAGTTAAACTTGGCTCGGGAGTTGGGACAAAATATCGTAAAACAAATTGTTAAACAAATTGTTTATTGTTAAACAAATGCGACAGCTGTCCTATACAATTTGGAAGTTATTTTAATTTGTCATTCTGTTTTACTGTATATTTAACTAAAATGACAGTGACCAAGTTTTGGGTTATCATTCTGCTTATAACTTCTCTGTAAACTTAGCTTTAACATTACCTGCTTTGTAGGCTTTTGGCCCATATGACCTACTTGTGATGGTACAATTTTTGTTTGAACAGCGTAATTTACTATTTAGAAAATACTCTAAATATATGGGGTTTTCACAGTTCTTTGATTCATGTCAACATGGAGATGGGGCAGTGGACACAGTGGTAAAAGAGAGGGATATCCTTAAAAGATTTTTTACTAGCAGATAGCCTAGCCACTGAGCTCAAAGATGCCCTTGGTTCCAAGGCAACGTTGGTAACAGTTACCAATACCACAGATCATAGTTTACTTTAAATAATCCTTTCCTGAACTGTATTCAAGACCTTGTACAATTACAATTCTGTCCATTTTACAGATTTCTGAAGATGATGGTAAACAATTAGATTTCCTGGTTGATAGTGGAACCCCCATTTCCACAATTCTTGCTTCTAATTGACTGTAAGCACTCTGAAGCAAAGGATCGGTTAATTGTTGTGGGAACAGGGCAGGCAGTCTCTTTACCAATTTTTTAAATAAAGTTATTTATCACCTTAAGGAGATCATCAGCTGCTTGCAGCACAAGATCCACTGATTAATCTGTGGAGATGGGATTTCCTTTGTAAACTGTGATGCTCATTGGTATGCTCCCCTGAACAGGTACAACTCAAGGTCCCAAAGACTTCGTGCCCCGTTAGAAGCACTGGTTCAGGTAAAAGCCAGTCTGGTGGTGGAAGTTTGCTAACAATTTTTTGTCTGCCAAAACATTTGCTACAGTTGAGCACATTGTTAGAGAAATAATTACGTCTGCCATCCACTGGCATACGCTGTATGGCACATTACTCTGGAGAAGGTTCAGATCATCCATATGGAAAATCTGCAAAGCAACTACTGCTGGACAATCACGTTAAGTCCTCTCATGCTCTTTTCATTCTCTACCAAGGCCCCGAATGTGTTGCCACCTCATGCTGAACCGTTTTTAATTGTCACCTGATACAAGCCCACACACAATTTACATGTTACACTGCCATACCACTCAAGGGATTTTAGATTCTTTGTTTTATGTAAAATGCCTGAAGAGTTCCAAAGGGCACTCTTTCAGTATTTTCCAGGCGACTCTTTATATGTAGTGAAGATACAACCCATCGCATTCAATTTCAACAGATCCTGAGCCTTCTTTCCCAAACACAGAACGATGATAATAAAACACTTGCTTGCTCAAGTAGCAGAGAACCAATTGGCAAAAGGAGGTAATGATGTGGAGTAAATGATGTCTGTTGAACTCTTAAAGTGCAGATAGGTCTTACAGGAGTCCTTCCATATTGCTTCAGTATGTGGATGATTTGCTTCCATGTTTCTTAAACCTCTGAATACTTCTGGACTAAAATGCACTGAGTGCAAGAATCCAACAATGAATATAATCAGAAATGAGTGGAATGTACCAGGATTCCCAACTATAGCTGGAAAAGTGGTGGCAAACCACATGATTTACCAGAGACATAATCCCAGGGAATCAGAGGCAAAGATGATCTTGGAGAAAGGACCAACTCATTGACTAGAACCCTTAAGTGGTTATAATGGATTTTAGATTGAGAATATACTTTGGGCTTATCTTTTACTCAAATGCAGAACATTATTACAACACCTGCTTACATCTTAGTTACAAACACACACTGCAATCCAATCAGTCAAGTTGTTGGGTATGTTGTAATGGATCCACACATTCAGGGGGCGGTGTTCCCATCCCTTTTTCTTTCCCGGAAAGGAAAGCTTGGCATTATTTCAACAACAAAACTAAGACAGCACAACACTGCCTAGCAGTCATGGAGGGAAGCAAAGTGAAGCCTAAAATTGATTGTTTTAGAAAGCAGGGAGGAGGATGGAGGGATGCACACAATCGCTCAGAGTGGGCACTGGCTTTGATGGATGGTATTTTCTTTTATATAACTGCATCTTATTACCACCCTCTAACCTTAAGAGGGCAGAGCGAAAAATGTATCTGCCAATAGAAAGGTACCACCTTGGTTGGAAACAGTACATGTACACTTATTAACAAGCTCATGTCACTTAATAAAACATACTAGGTGTAGTATATATAGCTAGTGTGCCTAGAATTTTGCACTGCATTGTATTTGTCAATGTGTAGCAGACAGCGAGTTTGCAAATCTGGCAGGAGCAAAGGAGATCAGGAATGACGAGGGTGGAGCTCTGTAGGAAGGATGTGGGATAGGTGGCACAGGAGTGCAGAGGTAGGGGGTGGGACAAGTGCAAGCATACCCAGCACTGAGAAACCAGGCAAGGTCATTTGATTCCATACGACTGGTTTATTGATCATTACAGTATGTTTCTCTGGTGCTTCCTGCTCCCTCCCCTCTTCCACATCACTCATGTGTTATGAAATTAGTTTGTGGCAGCAGTACAGTGCAATAAATAAAATTACTAGAGTACCTATATATATGTGCCTAAGACTTTTGCAGAGCACTGTATAAAAGCATGGTTGCCTGTAGGATGGAAAGGCTTTTGTTATTTGGCCTAAGAATCCCACCACATATTCACCAGCTATAGTCACTTTCTCTGCATCAGGCTGTGCAGAACATCCACTGAAAGGCTATTAGAGGCTGAAAGCTTCTGGATAATTGGGACCCCCTTTTGAGGACTTCCAAGACTTGCTTGAGGAAGTATTAATATGGTCTCTGCCATGGAGAGATTGGCCAAAGAGACACCCCAAGCATTACATGAAACAAGCGAGGCCATTGAGGGTATAACAGATGAGATGGTAGTGATTCATAATGTGATACTTCAGAACTAGTTGGCAATGGAATTCATACTGGCTAAGGAAAATGCTACTTGAGACATCATCAGCCAGGAGAGTTGAATGCAAATCTGTGATCTACTTAGAATCTGACAAGGTCAAAAAGATTATGCAGGTGTTACATTGGAGCTGGTCACCACCTGGCTCCACTCACTTCTAGGAGATTGGGGTAGTTCCATTGTACAGTGGGCAAGGGGGCTATATTCTTACTTGTTATGCTATTTGTTTTAGTCTCTTGCCTGAGATCACTTTGTAGAGTGATAACTCACCAGGCAACAGCCTCCTTTATGATCCCAACAGTCCAATGCCCCAGACAAAACTGTGTTACTGAAATTCAGTAGACTGTTGGCCTTTACAGGACAAAAAGGGGGAATTTCAGAAATTGCCCCAAAGCAAGGGTTAAAATGTCATGCTGTAAGTGCAGAACAACACAAAAAAAATTGGAAGAAATCAGCAGGCCAGGCAGCAGCTATGGAAATGAATAAACTGTTGACGTTTCAGGCAGTGACCCATCATGAGGACTGATTGAAGGCCTGATGCTGAGACTGAAACATTGACTGTTCATTTATTTCCAGAGACGCTGAGATGGTGGGGTGAAGCTGAGAGCCAGAAAGGTGATTGGCAAAAGGGATACTGAGCTAGAGAAGGGAAAGGATCATGGGATGGGAGGCCTAGGGAGAAAGAAAGGGGGAGGGGAGCACCAGAGGGAGATGGAGAACAGGCAGAGTGATGGGCAGAGAGAGAAAGAAAAGAAAGGGAGGGGGGAAAATACTAAATATATCAGGGATGGAGTTAGAAGGGGAGGAGGGGCATTAACAGAAGTTAGAGAAGTTAACGTTCATGCCATCAGGTTGGAGGCTACCCAGCCAGTATATAACTCCAGGCCGGGTCTTCACATGCTGCGATTGTGACTCCCATCTCTCCTTCCCCCACCATCACTCTGCAATCCCCTCCCCCTCAGATCCCATCGTCAGCTCCTGGGCCCTCAGAGGCTACATCTTCCTCTCACCCCAACCCTTCCCCTCTCCAGTGACATTACCAGCTTCCCTCCCCCCTCTGCTCCCATCTGTCATCCGTGCCGAGTCTTTACCATTCCCTCCTACCTTCAACTCTCTGAGGCAGAGCGCTCTGTCCTCAGTAAGGGCCTCACCTTTGTCCCTCTTCGCCCACACCTCAGCGAGTTCCGCGTTCGCCATGACGCTGAACTCTTCTTCCGCCAGCTCCGTCTCCGAGCTTACTTCTTTGGCAAGGACTCTCCTATCCCCACCGATGACCCCTTCTCCCGTCTTCAACCCTCCTCCTCTTCACGGACACCCCGCTCTGGTCTTCTGCCTGCTCTGGATCTCTTTATTGCTAATTGCCGACGGGACATCAACCGTCTTGATTTCACCACACCCTGTTCCAATTCCAACCTCACTCCTTCCGAACGCTCTGCTCTCCGCACCAATCCCAACCTCACTATAAAACCCGCTGATAAGAGGGGAGCTGTTGTTGTCTGGTGTACTGCCCTCTACCTGGCCGAGGCACAGCCACAACTCTCTGATACCTCCTCTTATTTACCCCTTGATCATGACTCCACTAAGGAGCACCGGGCCACTGTCTTCCTATACCATCACCAACCTTATCAGCTCTGGGGATCTCCCATCCACTGCCGCCAACCTCATAGTTCCCACACCCTACACTTCCCGTTTCTACATCCTACCCAAGATTCACAAACCTGCCTGTCCAGGTAGACCCATTGTCTCAGCTTGCTCCTGCCCCACCGAACTCATTTCTGCATACCTTGACACTCTTTTATCCCCCCTTGTTCAATCTCTTCCCACCTATGTTCGTGACACTTCTCACGCTTTGAATTTTTTCAATGATTTTAAGTTCCCTGGCCCCCACTGCTTTATTTTCACCATGGACGTCCAGTCCCTATATACCTCTATCCCCCACCAGGACAGTCTCAAAGCTCTTCACTTCTTTTTTGATTCCAGACCTAACCAATTCCCCTCTACCACCACTCTCCTCCGTCTAGCGGAATTAGTTCTTACTCTCAATAATTTCTCCTTTGGCTCCTCCCACTTCCTCTAAACCAAGGGTGTAGCCATGGGCACCCGCATGGATCCCAGTTATGCCTGCCTTTTTGTTGGCTTTGTGGAACAGTCCATTTTCCAAGTCTATACGGGTATCTGTCCCCCTCTTTTCCTTCGCTACATCGATGACTGCATTGGCGCTGCCTCCTGCACGCATGCTGAGCTAGTTGACTTCATTAACTCTGCCTCCAACTTTCGTCCTGCCCTCAAATTTACTTGGTCTATTTCCGACACCTCCCTCCCCTTTCTTGATCTTTCTGTCTCCATCTCTGGAGACGGCCTATCTACTGATATCTACTTTAAGCCTACAGACTCTCACAACTACCTGGACTATTCCTCTTCCCACCCTGTCTCTTGCAAAAATGCTATCCCCTTCCCACAATTTCTTCCTCTCCGCCATATCTGCTCTCAGGATGAGGCTTTTCATTCCAGGGAGAAGGAGATGTCTTCCTTTTTTAAACAAAGGGGATTCCCTTCTTCCACCATCAACTCTGCTCTCAAACGCATCTCTCCCATCTCCCGCACATCTCCTCATCCGCCCGCCACCCCCACTCGGGATAGGGTTCCCCTTGTCCTCACCTACCACCCCACCAGCCTCCAGGTCCAACATATAATTCTCCGTAACTTCCGCCACCTCCAACGGGATCCCATTACCAAGCACATCTCCCCCCCCCTCCCCCACTTTCCGCTGGGATCGCTCCCTACGCGACTCCCTTGTCCACTCATCCCTCCCATCCCTTCTCACTGATCTCCTTCCTGGCACTTATCCTTGTAAGCGGAACAAGTGCTACACCTGCCCTTACACTTCCTCCCTCACCACCATTCAGGGCCCCAGACAGTCCTTCCAGGTGAGGCGACACTTCACCTGTGAGTCGGCTGGTGTGGTGTACTGCGTCCAGTGCTCCCGGTGTGGCCTTTTATATATTGGTGAGACCCGGCGCAGACTGGCAGACCGCTTCGCTGAACACCTACACTCGGTCCGCCAGAGAAAGCAGGATCTCCCAGTGGCCACACATTTTATTTCCACGTCCCATTCTGATATGTCTATCAATGGCCTTCTCTACTGTCAAGATGAAGCCACACTCAGGTTGGAGGAACAACACCTTATATACCAGCTGGGTAGCCTCCAACCTGGTGGCATGAACATTAACTTATCTAGCTTCTGTTAATGCCCCTCCTCCCCTTCTAACTCCATCCCTGATATATTTAGTATTTTTCCCCCCCTCCCTTTCTTTTCTTTCTCTCTCTGCCCATCACTCTGCCTGTTCTCCATCTCCCTCTGGTGCTCCCCTCCCCCTTTCTTTCTCCCTAGGCCTCCCATCCCATGATCCTTTCCCTTCTCTAGCTCTGTATCCCTTTTGCCAATCACCTTTCTGGCTCTCAGCTTCACCCCACCCCCTCCGGTCTTCTCCTGTCATTTTGCATTTTCCCCTCCCCCTCCTACTTTCAAGTCTCTGACTATCTTTCCTTTCCGTTAGTCCTGACGAAGGGTCTCGGCCCCAAACGTCAACAGTGCTTCACCCTATAGATGCTGCCTGGCCTGCTGCGTTCCACCAGCATTTTGTGTGTGTGTGGCCATTTATGATGTTAGGCTTTGCTTTGTAGGAAGTAATGGCCTGCAAACTCTGCTAAAGTGCATCCAATTCAGTCTCTAACTTCAGCCAGAATTGCTTTTTTGCTCTTAAAATAAATTCCATTGTTGTACCTGGACTTCTTGTATAGTTCTGAATCTGCAGTCTTGAATACTACAAATGAAGTCCTACGAATCTCCTGGCTCATACTTGGCTTTTGGTGTGGGTATGTCCAGTATGTTCTCAAAAGGCAAAGGTCGCATGAAGTCAATGACAACTGGGTGTATTCATTCAGATTTGAAGATGAATCCCTGAATATTATCCAACTCATGTTCTCAATGTCTTTTATTACTTAACAATTATTGATTCCCCCCCCCCCGTGTATTTGCACAATTTGTTGTTTGTCCGTCCTTGTTTCTGTGCATTTTTGATTGATTCTATTGTCTTTCTTCATATTTACTGTGAAAGCTTGCAAAAAATGAACCTCAGGTGACATACATACTTTGATTAAAAAAAATTACTTTGAACTTTGAAGACTCACACTCCAAATATCAGATTTCTGAACAGACCATGAACCCAGTCTCACTGTATTGTTCTCTTTTTGCATTTTCATCGATATCCCTATTGTAATGTTAAGTATTTTTAATGTATTGCACACTATACTGCTGCCACTAAACAACAAATTTCTTGACATACATTAGTGATAATAAATCTGATCTGGTCTGGGGCCAAGTAGTTCCCAAACCAAGATGTGATGCACCCAAGCAACACACACAAATGCTGGAAGAACTCAGCACGCCAGACAGCATCTATGGAAAAGACTAAAGAGTTGACGTTTTGGGGCAAGACTCTTCATCAGGACACTGATGATCAGTCCACTGTTTACTCTTTTCCATAGAGGCTGCCTGGCCTGCTGAGTTCATTCAGCATTGTGTGTGTGTTGCTTGGATTTCCAGCATCTTCAGACTTTCTTATGTATATGATACATCTGAATGCTATGCTTCCTATTGAGCATCTGTGTAAAAAAAAACAGCAAGTTCTCAAGAACATGAAGAATTTCATTTTTGAAGAAGAGTTGTTGGCATACTTTCCCGTCTGTAGTGTTAATGTGGCTGGACAAGGACAAATTGTTGGTGATATTTGCAGTGAGGAACTTGAAACTCAACTATTTCCACTTCAGCACCACTGGCTGGACAAGGACAAATTGTTAGTGATACTTGCACTGAGGAACTTGAAACTCAACTACTTCCACTTCAGTAGCACTGATATAGATAGGGGCGTGTACTCTACTCTGCTTCCTCAAGTCCATGAGTGCTACCACTGAGGAAGAGTCTGTTGTCATGACACCATGCCATTGAGCTCTCAACTCTTTCCTAGACTCATTATTTGAGATCTGGCACACTATCAAGATGACATCTGCTAACTTGTGAATGAAGTTAGAATACAATTTGGCTACATAACTGTGAGTGTATAAAGTATAGTATGGAACTGAGATTGCAGAGTGGGGGTTCAGCAGTGTTAAGGACAACGTGGAAGTGTTATGTATTCCTTCTGATAGAGATCTGTTGGTCAAGAAGTCGAGTATCAAGTTGCAGGTGGGGAAGCAAGAGTCCCAAATCCAGGAATTTGGAGATGAGTTTGTTAGGAATTATGATGTTGAAGGTGGAGGGATGGACAATAAAGAGGCTGAAATTAGTGTGCTTGTTATTCAGATGTTCCAGAGATGAGTGTAGGGTCAGGAAGACAGCAGATGCCGTGAACCTGTTTTGGCAGTAAGCAAATTGCAGTGGATTAAGTTGATCTTGGAGACTGGAATTGATGTCTGCCGTGTGGGGCTTGAGAAACAAACTCTTTTTTAAATAGATGCATATATGGAACGAGCTGCCAGAAGTGGTTGAGTCAGAACAATAGTATCATTTAAGAAGCACTTGGATAGGTACATGGAGGGATAGGATGAGAAGGACATGGGATGAACACAAGAACTGGCACCAGCTGGGTGGACATCATGGTCCAAATGGACTTATTAGGCCAAAAGGCCAGTTCTATGACCAGTCTCAAGCATTTCAAGATGATGGATGTGAAAGCCACTGGATGACAGTCATTAAGGCAGGTCACTGTTTTTCTTTGGCATAAGTAGGATGGTGGACTTTTTAAAGCAGGTGGGAGCCTGCCTTACTTTTATCCTTTTGTTCTTTTTGCTTTTTAGGGATATTCATATCAATATTGCCACCACCTCTTTAACTGTAGCTTGTTAATGGCTACGTAGTACTTTGGCAAATACCTCTTCAAAGCCACACAGACCCTCTCCCTTTTGTTCCCCCCCAATGAATTCTCAGGATAGTTTGACAGATTGTTCTTTTAAAAGATTTATATTTTTTCCAAAAGCTAATTAATTGTCAGAGATCACAGCCTCAAAGATTCCCAACTGTTGACATCAGATGCAGTCTGAATATTCTTGTACAAGTTTGATAATCATCCTTTTCATTTTAGAATATGACATCTTGATTTATTGAACTCTTGAATCATTTACCCTACTTATCTATGTGTTTGAGCTGATGCTCAATTTCAACTTCTAATACTACCTCAGACAATTGTTATACCATAATATCAATGGTGTTATTTAACGCAATAAATCAAATAAACTGCATAATTAAAAATACTAACCTTATTTCCTTTCTCTGTGCCCTTGTCAGAATGAAAAAGCTAGGGAAAAATACACACTATTTAGTGGAACAAAAGAATCCCTCAATTCTACAGGTATATTTCAAACACACTAGAAAGTAGCTACAACGTATATGGCTAAAAACATCTAAATTCAATTACTCTTTGGATTGGTTATAAAATACCCCTGTACTTAATAATCTCCAAATTATACTAACAAACATTTTCTTCCATTATAAATTTCCGTCATATATAAATTAGCTGTTCAGTATATGTTCTCAATTTATAATGCACATGAACACAGATAGTCAGACCAAAATTATTCAAACTGGAATCCAATTAGAGGCTTTACATTAAAACTAATGAGTAAAGTTCTCTTAACTTTGGAACCTTTGCATAATATGTTCACCTGGAACTCAACCCTTGATGATCAAAGAATACCTTTAGGTCTTCACAGGAAAACAACATTAAAACATCAGAAAAACTAAAATTGAAAATGTCAGTGCTATATTTGAATACACACAAAATCTCACCTTATCTATACAGTCATCAAAAAATGCTAGGCTAGCATCTTTGTCGCTCACAAAAGAACACTCTTCAATGAAACGAATGAACATCTGTGTTTTAGTCAACTGAACATAGAACTTCTGATGTGTTCGATCACGAGACTTCAAGAATCCTACCAAAAAATAGCAATACCAATTACATATGAAACAACACTCTGCTAAAATTTGTTTCAGTATGGTGCCTTGTACTTCAGAGCAGCCATGTACCGTCATGTATAAAAATCAGCTCCTTAAGCATTTGTTTTATTCCAGCCATGCCAGTTATAGGATAAGTGGGCAAAGTAAAGAAAGTAGAAGTCAGAAACAGGTAGGGAACAATTATTTTATTTGTTGTATTCTATAGAACCCCAAAACAGCAACTGACACTGAAGTGCAGACCAGGAGCTAGATTTTGGAAAGGTTGTTCTGATGGGTGACTTCAACTTTCCTCATATTGATAGGCACCTCCTTATGCAAAAGGTTTAGATGGGGCGCAATTTGTTAGGTGTGTCCAAGAAGGATTCCTGCCACAATATATAGACAGGCCATACTGAGGAGAGGCCATACTGGATCTGGTACCAGGAAAGTAACCTGATCAGGTGACAAACCATTCAGTGGGTGAGCATATGGAGAGTGACCATTAATTCCCTGACCTCCACCACAGCCTTGGATAGGGATAGGAACAGACGGTATTAAGTAGTATTTAATTGGAGGAATCAAATTAGAAACTGATGTTCTCAGGAAAATATGCAATGGAAATATGGAGGTTGTTTCGGAAGAACTTACATGGGGTTCTGGATACACTGCTTCGATAGGTATGGAAAGAATGGTAGGGTGAAGGAACCTATGATCATGATTGGCAAGAAATGTGGATCAAAAGAGGAGAAAATAAGCAGACTTACGGTTTAAGGAAGCAAGGATCAGAAAGCACACAAGAGTTACAAGGTAACCAAGAAGCAGCTTATGAATGGACTTATGAGCTAGAATGGGACACATGAAGGCCTTGGTGTGTAGTATTAAGGAAAACCCCAAGGCATTCAAAATGTATGTGAAGAACAGGAAGATGACTACAGCAAGGGTAGGGCCAAGCAGGGAGAGACAAGGAAATGTGCCTGGAATTGTAGGAGGCGGGAGAGATCCTAAATGATTACTTTGCTTCAGTATTCATTAGTGAAAAGGACCTCGACAAATGTGAAGATAGCATAAAACAGGCTGATATGCTGGAACATGTTAACATTAAGAAAGGGGATATGCTGGGACTTTTGAAAAAGGATATACAAGTCCCCTGGGCTGGATGGGATCTACTGTGGGTTATTGTGGGAAGTGGAGGTAAGTGCTGTGCCTTTGGCAATAATCTTTGCATCCTCACTGGCCACAGTAGTAAAGGAAGATTAGAGGGTGACAAATGTTATTTCTTGTTCAAAAAAGGTGACAAGGATAATCCTGGGAAGATTAGAGTCTTACGTCAGTGGTGGGCAAACCTTTGGAGAGAATTCTTAGAGACAGAATTTACGAGTATTTCAAGAAGCATATTCTGATTAATTATAGTCAGATTGGCTTTGAGGGGGACTGGTCAAGCCTCAAGAAACTGAATGAATTCTTTAAGGAAGTGACAAAACAAATTGATGAAGGTAGAGCAGTGGATGTGATGTATATGGACTTTAGTAAAGTGTTCAATAAGGTTCCCTATAGTGGGCTCATTCAGAAAGTCAAGAGAGATGGGATTTAGGGAAACAAGACAGTGTAGATATAGAATCCGCTTGCACACAGAAGGCAGAGGTTGGAAATAGAGGAAGCACATTCTGCATTGAGGTTGTAACCAGTGATGTTCCGCAAGGATCTATTCTGGGACCCCTGATCTTTGTGGTTTTTATGAATTACTTGGATGAGGAAGTGCAATAGTGGGTTATTAAGTTTACAGATGACACAGTGAATGGGATTTTTGAGAAGCATGAGAAGACACGGCTCACCCAGGTTCACAAATTGAGTACACAAGACATTGATCCACGGCAATTTGGTGTTTTGAGAAGCAGCCAATCAGCAATTGAAATAGATGATCAAGAACAAATTAAAATACAGCAGGGGCAAGCAAAGCAGCCATTGTTGGAGTTGACAGCATTAGAGTGGTAATTTGAGGCTTTAGCTCTGAGACTTCAGCAAAGGGCTTATGTGATAAAGCAAAAAAAGCTGTAGGTAGATTCTCCCCTCCCCCCAAGTTTATTTATTATACTCTCAAAATTGGGACTGGGACAGGCTATTTTCTAGCAAAGGTGTACTTGCTAAGTTGGAGACCTTCAGAAGTGAAATTTTGAGAGTACAAAGCTGTACATTATGTGCCTGTCAGAATAAAAGGTAAAGATAACAGGTTTAGGGAACCTAGGTTTTCAAGATATGGATGCCTTGGTTACAAAATAAAAGAGATGCATAGCATCCTAGCGATATGAGGGGAACATGAGCAGAATAAACGAGCTGCCAGCTCAAGTAGTGCATGCAAGCTCAATTGCAGCATTTAAGAGAAGTGTGGATAGGCATATAGACTGCAGGGATACAGAGAGCTACAGTCTGGGAACAGGACACTGGGAGCAGCTTAAATGGTCTGGCACTGACTAGATGGGCTGACAAGCCTGTTTCCGTGTTGTACTTTTCTATGTCTATAATAGATGATGTGTGGACTGTGTAGGTCGTTGATCAAAGGCTGAGCTGGGCTGAGAAATGGAAGATGTAGTTCAATCTGGAAGTGTGATACACTATGGAAGGTCAAACCTGAAAGCAGAGTACATGGTTAATGGCAGGATTCTTAGCAAATTGGAGAAACAGAGGAGTATTAGGGTCCTCGTCCATAGATTCCCACAAAATTGCTGCGCAGTTGGTGGTTAAGAAGGTGCATGGTGTGTTGGGGAGAAGAGCTACAAGGTAATGTTTCAGCTCTATCAAACTAGTTATTCCACACTTGGGAGTATTGTGTTCAATTCTGGTCACCTCATTATAGGAAGGATGTGGAAGATTTAGGGAGGGTACAGAGGAGATTTACCAAGATGCGGCATTGATTGGACAGCATGTCTTATGAGCGAGTTGGGGCTTTTCTCTTTGGAGTGACGGAGGATGAGAGGTTACTTGATAGAGGTGCTTTAGAGGAATAGATAGAGTGGACAGACAGTGACCTTTTCCGCAGGGCAGAAATGGCTAGTACGACAGGCCGTATTTTTAAGGTGATCAGAGAAAAGTAAAGAAGGGTATCAGGAGATAGATTATTTTTTTTAAAACAGTTATGGATGCATGGAACATGCAGCCAGGATTGGTGGAGTTAGATACATTAGGGGCATTTAAGAGAATCAGATAGAAATATGGATGAAAGAAAAATGGAAGGCTATGTGGGAGGGAAGGGTTTGATTGATCTCGGAGTAGATTAAAAGTTGGCACAATATCGTGAGCAAAGGGCCTTTACTGTGCTGAACTGTCCTATGTAAAGAATAATTTTTTAGTAGTAAAAAGGGTATCCAACTCCAATTAGGGTTGTTTGGGCATTAAGTCATAACTCAAAACAAAATCAGATCACAGTATCAAAAAATAGCAGTAAAACTCAAGAAACGTCTTTCAGCAGATTTTTCCACAACCCAGAGGCAAGTCTTCTACATAAAAAAAATGATGTAAACAAGACTCCCTAACTTGCAGAGTTAAGTCACATAAATGCTTCAAATTTATCAACTCATTTTGATGAAAGTAAAGCTCTGAGAGACTGCCCAGCATCTGCATTCAGATCATATTCAATCTTCACTTATACAACACTGTGGATACCAATAAGGGGGGTAAAAACAATTACTGATACTTTCCGTTACAAGCTTTAGTCCAAGACACAAGCTTTTTTAAACAACTCCAATCAATACATCTTTTAGAACTTAAAAAGCTTGTTGCAATAACATGCTTGCTCAGAGTCCTTCCACATTATGAAAGCATTGTGATGTAATTGAAGATACACTGTGTACACAACTGTAATTGGAGACGGGAAAGAAAATTGAAGTTAACATGAAACAAATAGTTGGGCTATGGTGCAAAGAAGATAAGCTGAAACAGAAAACAAAAAACTGAACTTGAGATATGGAATTGCATTGGAAAAACACTTCAGAAAATTAATTGACGAAGGGTCTCGGCCCGAAACGTCGACATCGCTTCTCCCTATAGATGCTGCCTAGCCTGCTGTGTTCTACCAGCATTTTGTGTGTTGTTGTTGTCAGAAAATTAATGGCATTTTTCTATTAGTTAGTATTCATGCAAATTGGCAGTTTGCATATTGACATGTACTTCTTTCATTCTTACAAGTTGAAAATATTTTCAATTAAGTTTGAAGCACCAGATTTTAAATCAGTCCAAGTAGATCATTTCATAATTACTACACCTTGAGCATTAGCCCCTCAAAACCAATGACTACACAGTTAACAGAGCTTCTAGTTTAGTACTCCTTTCACAAAGTAAGGGCAAATCAAAGACAGAGCCAATGCAGTACAGATTTATGGCATTCCATTGAGAGTGCACATTATCCTGCAAGGTTGGGACAGGAGTCTGGGCAGATGATGACAGAGAAAGAGTATCACTTAAAAGCAGACTTTGACCTGTTCTAAAATACAGCACTGGAGAGGGTGCAGAGGAGATTCACTGGGATGTTGTCTGGATTGTTGAATTTCAGTCATGAGGATACAAGATAGGCTGAGCTTGGAGCAAAGGAGGCTGAGAGGTGACCTTAAAGCAGTATACATGATTGAGAGAGGCACAGCTGGAGAAGATAGTCAAAATATTTCTTCATAATTAGGGAATTAAACTATTATAAAAGAATATAAACTAGAGGGAGATATTCCAATTCTTAAATGGTGTGCATATGACTCGGATTTTACACCGAATAAACTGGATGCTAGATTTAAGGACTGGACAGCTAAAGGAAAACAGTTCTTTGCAATATAATGAAAGAAGGAATACTAACAACACACAAAATGCTGGTGGAACACAGCAGGCCAGGCAGCACCTATAGGGAGAAGCAGTGTCAACGTTTCGGGCTGAGACCCTTCATCAGGTCTAACCAAAAGGAAAGATGGTAAGAGATTTGAAAGTAGTGGGGGGAGGGGAAATGCGAAATGATTGGGAGGGGGTGGGCTGAAACTAAGAGCTGGAAAGGTGATTGGCGAAAGTGATACAGAGCTGGAGGAGGGAAAGGATCACAGGACGGGAGGCCTCGGGAGAAAGAGGGGTGGGGGGGGGGGGAAGCACCAGAGGGAGATGGAGAACAGGCAGAGTGATGGGCAGAGAGAGAGAGAAAAAAAACAAACAACTAAATATGTCAGGGATGGGGTAAGAAGGGGAGGAGGGGCATTAATGGAAGTTAGAGAAGTCAATGTTCATGCCATCAGGTTGGAGGCTACCCAGTCGCAGTATACCATACCAGCCGACTCACAGGTGAAGTGTCGCCTCACCTGGAAGGACTGTCTGGGGCCCTGAATGGTGGTGAGGGAGGAAGTGTAAGGGCAGGTGTAGCACTTGTTCCGCTTACAAGGATAAGCGCCAGGAGGGAGATCGGTGGGAAGGGATGGGGGGGGGGGGGGGGAATACTGTTCAGTTTTGAAATGCTTAAAGAGAAACACTTATTAGAAAAACAAGACTTTTATTGGTATTTGCAAATGCGACAGTATGTTAATAGGACAGTTAAAAATGTAACCAAGTCAAGTATATGTTTGATAGAACTATTTAGAAAAGCATATAATTCAGATAACGGTAGTAGAATCATTTCAAGTGTGAATAAGGATTTGTCAAATTTTAAAACACATTTGACTTCATACATTAAAACAAAATGGGAGAAGGAAGGAGGGATAATTACCGGTATATCTGAGGAAGAATGGACAATAATATGGAGGTATCGTTGGAAGTGTACCAGTTTACAGAAATGGAGGGAGTTTGGATGGAAAAACTTGATAAGATATTTTATTACACACTCTCAGAAATCCCATTATGATAGTAACCTTCCTGTTTGCTGGAGAAATAGTGGAAATCAAAATGCAAACAATTATATTTTCTGGGAATGCCCCGTTATCAAAACCTATTGGAGTGGGATACACAATGCCCTACAAGTCACCTTTAAATGTGAAATACCCTTAGAAAGTAAGACCATATATTTTGGATATATACCTCAAGAATGGTTGAAAAGTGAATGAATATTTATATTTAATGAATATACTGCTGGTGGCTGGTAAAAAGACTCTTAACCAGGAGATGGTTATCACAGGAGAGCCCAACTTTAAATGCATGGATGGAAATTACAATGGACATTTACAAAATGGAGAAGATAACAGCATCTGTTAATTCCTAAGTTGGAACAATTTGATTCATACTGGGAAAAATGATTTAACTATATAAAACCTCATAGGCCTGATTTTATTCTCCCAACTCAATATGTTGTAAAAGAAAATCACTCCCTACTTGTACATAGTTTTCTCCTTTTGCTTGTTCTTTCTTTCCTCTCTTTTCTACAAGTGTATACCTCAGATAAATATTATGTGGAGATTTGTGGCATATATGACTATATGATATATATGTACAATATCTGAAATACATATTATGGAAATGTTTGATGAACTTCAATAAAAAATAAATTACAAAAAATTAATAATTAGGGAATTAAAAATAAGACGGCATAGCTTTAAAGTCATTAGAAAGAGTTTTAAAGGGAATGTGAGGGATAAAGACTTCAGAGGAGTTTTACAAACTGAGCAGGTTGGGACTTGTTTCACTGGAACATAGGAGAAGGAGAGGTGATCTTATAAAAGTGTATAAAATTATGGGGGACATACATAGGGGTGAATATACACAGGCATATTTGCAGGGCTGAGAATCAAGAATCAAAAATCAAGAACTTCAGGGCTTAGGGTTATGGTGGAGAGGGAGAAAGATTTAATAGGAATCTTTTTTTACACAGGGGATCGTCTGTCAGTGGATTGAGCTGCCAGGGGAAGTGGTCAAAGCAGGTACATTAACATTGAGATCAATGTAGGCCAAACATAAGCAAATGGCACTATCTTAAATGGGAATCTCAGTTATTATGGTCATTGGACTGAAGGGCCCATTTCTGTACTGAATGATTCTCTGACCTCTTAAAGAAACACAAATGATGTCTGGAATACACTGCCAGAGGTAGTAGTAGAATCAGATACAATTATTGCATTTAAGAGGCATTTAGTTACACACTTAAATAGGCTGGGAGGTATACCCAATGGAGGCAAACAGGATTAATGTAAATAAGTAGAACTGCAGGCATGGTGACAGAAAAGCCCATTTCCACGTAATACACCTCCATAACTAACTGCTGCTGACATCTGTATGTGGATAGTTCATCTCTTTGCTTTCATTAGAAAAGTAGCAAATAGATAAAGCTTTGAAACTTCTCTCCAATAACATTACGGTGTTTGAGGTACTGAATCAGTGAACACTGCAAACTTATTAATATCTGGTGCTTAATCTAACGTACTTAGTATGAGCCAAGACAACAAGGGTTAACAAATTTGACAATTGTGTGGGTATTACAGACTTATGAACTTTCATCGAGCATGATTATCCTTATTTTCTCATAATGACTGTAAATTTATCAGAAGCAGGGCCAAAATGCAGCTGGTGTCCCAAATATTTAACCATTCTCATACTTGGATTGTAATGAATGCACTCCGCATCAGGCCCTTGCTTCATAGACTTCTCTAGTGTTATGCTGAAGAATGCATTACTTAATTCCATGCCACTAAAGGCTGGAGGGTTCTTGAATGGGAAAGGCTAATATTAACTTTCAGTTACTTTACTTCAAGAATATGTATATTGAGTTATCCATGTTTTTAATCAACCTACGATCATACTTTTGAACTCAACTCAAATAGCTACAACTCAAATAGCTTCTAAATATCTCTAATATGAAAATTGTTTAGATCTGCAAAACAATAACAGACAAAACCTCTCAGCTTTACTGCCAATGTCACTTTCTGGCAAAGGGTATTTTGTGGGCCTCAAAGGAAACAGGCTTACTGTTAAATGTAATCATCTACACTTAACGTAGCTAAGAACTGGGGTAGGTAAAGATCAAGTACAATTTGACCAAACATGATTCATAAATAGATTCCCACTTTGTCTTATATTAGGACAAATTCTTGAAATAGACTCTTTCATATAAATGGACACAAAAATAGAAATTCATTTCAAGGAAATTAAAAACGGAACCTGTAAAGTTATTTGCCTAACACTGAAATGCATCAGACCAACTGGGTTGAGGATGGAATGGAATTTTACTTTGTACACATGTAACACTTAATTTTATTTATTGAGAGATCATGCACAGTAACAGGTCCTTCTTGCCCAACAATCTGCACTGATCAATTACACCATGTGACCAAACAGCTAACTAACCCATTTGTTCTTTAGAATGGGAAGGGGCACTGAAGCAACCAGAATAAACCCATGTAGTTACAGGAACAGAGTACAAACCCCTTACAGACAAGAGCAGAAATGAATCCAGGTCACTGGTATTGTAATAGCATTCTACTAAATGCTATGCTACCATACTGTGCAAATCAAGGTAAAACAAATCAGATTAAAAGCGTACTTCAACTTACCTATGCAGTTCATTCTTAAAGACCTTTTCTCCTATGGTCCACTCTCCTCTCCTATCAGATTCCTTCCACTCCAGCCCTTTACCTTTCCTACCCACCAGGCTTTGCCTATCACATTCTAGTTATCTTCATTCCCCTGCCCCCAACTTTATATCCTGGCAAATTCCCCCTTCCTTTCCAGTCCCTGAAGAAGGGTCTTGGTTCACAAACTCTGCTTGCTTTTTCAATTCCATAGACATGTTGAGTCCCTCCACCAATTTGTGTGTGTTACTCTGGATTTCCAGCATCTCTTGTATTTATGATTTGGTGCCTTTTGAGATGATGCATTAATAGACTGGCATGAATTAGAATTAACTATACCTTGTAGGTCATATAGTGAATTTGCAGAAGTGGCTTTTTCAGAAGGAGCTTGGGTGATTGGTTTGAGGTATGTTCTATATCCCTTCAATATCGATGCCATAAATCGCAAAAAGGCCTCCTGGATTTCCATTTCCAATGATATCATCTTTTTATGCCAGGAAAAGTCGGCCTCTATTGGTGTCATCTCGATAGCAGACCCTTCCTGTGCTCTCCTGTGAACTAAACCATAAAAAAAATCCGTCTAAATCAATTTGCCAAACATTAAAAAGCTTCCAAAAGGTATGCAATTTAAGTAAATAAGTGAGAAAAAGGAAAATAAATTTAATAAGTGTATCATTTTTATCTGAATTTGTGAATGTCAACAGAACAGTCGAACTTCCATGACATCTGTCCTCACCTCACCAGAAATAGGGTTCCTCTTTTCCATACCTACCATCCCAATAGCCTCCGCATCCAGCACATAATTTTCTGTAACTACCACCATCTCAAACTGGATCCCACTACCAAGCACATCTTTCCCTCTTCCTGGCTTTCCGTAGGGATTGCTCCCTATGAAATGCCCTTGTTCATCCATCCCTCTCCAATGATCTCCCTCCTGGTAGCTATCCTTGTAAGTAGAACAAGTGCCATTCCTGCCCCCACACCTGTTCCCTCACTCTGATTTAGTGCCCAGAACTGCGCCTGTTCTCATCAGCATGTCCGCAGATGCACCGTGGATTGCCGTTTGGTATAAGTCACCAATGCCCAATGCAGAGGATTTTAAACACAGCCACCTTGCTCATTCTGCTGAGGACATCTTCACCCCACTGCTGAGGACATCTTCAAACGGCAATCCCTCAAGAAGGTGGCATCCATCATTAAGAATCCTCACCATCCAGGACATGCCCTCTTCTCATTACTACCATGTGCGAGGAGCAGGAGCATGAAGACACACACTCATTGTTTTAGATATTGTTTCTTCCCCTCGCACTCAGAGGGCTGAATGGTTCAGGAACACTTCCTTTCTCTCTTTTTGCACTACTTGTATACATTTACTTCACATTTCTTATTGTAACATATAGTAATTTTTAAAAAATGTTTCACTGTACTGCTGCTGAAAAACAACAAGTTTCATGACAAAAATAAAACTGCAGATGCTGTGAATTAAAGAATACGTACACAACGCTGGAAGAACTCAGCAGGCCAGGTAGCATCCATGAGAAAAGAGTAGCCAATATTTCCGGCCGAGACCCTTCATCAGGAAGGGTCATGACATATGTCTGTGATAATAAACCTGATTCTGGAGCATCCTGCTAATGACAGGCACTCAGAAATCATTTATAAAGGCCATCACAGTGGTCCAGAGTAGTGATTCAGGATCAGCCACAACATGCAGCCCACTATGTTCTTGAGGATAGCGAGAGCCTTGTGGCCACAGAAGGCATGTTTGGACACGGAAACAGATTAGGTTCATACTCAGTACATGCACTAAATCTTGATAATCTGGGCCAAGAGCACAACACCGAGAGTCCACTGCTGTAAATTTAATACCACTTCATATTTGGCAACTGTGTTGCTGTTAAAACTAAATGAACAATATTTTAAAATGTAGAACTACTGTCATACAAAGGATAAATTGATTTTTAAAAAATTGTTTGTAAATTAATGCAAAATGAAGTTTTTGTTTTTTAATGGATTGAATTAATAACATATTTAGAGATTATCCCTTTGAGTTACTCATCTGCAATTTAAGTGGAAATAAAAAGCAATTTTTATGGATATTAAATCAAACTTGCATGCAAGATACTGTATTCTTAATGAAAATACTTATTACTTACTCAATGAAAGCTGATTTTGTAGACTCACTAAAGAACTGAAGAGATTCTTCCCAGGTTTTTTTGGTAGTTGCTTCCAGGTTAAGTTCTTCCTGTCATCCGATCTTAAAAAAAAGCAAGCAAAAACAATGAAAGATAAACCAACATGCAGCTGGCATGGTGCCCAAAGAATGCAGAAAACTTACAAAAATGCTAATCTAACAATGTCTGGCTTAAGTCCAGTTCATTACTCTCCAATGCTCAGCTTCATTTAATTGTATTTAACATGATTCTAACATCTTCATTTGCACGTGCATTGACACCTGGGTTCCACAACTTCTTATTTCATTCCTAAACATATATCATGCATATGCATCCAGTTAATGCATTTTTCTTGCATTATCACTAAGCTTATATTGAGAGATACTGTGAAGCTTCTTCTACAATTTCTTGTGTGTGTGCTTCTGCGACCCCCCCCCCCCCACCCCCAGTAAAATTATTTTTCTGGATACGCTTTTACTTGGTGTACAAGTCAAGACTAAGACAATCCTCCAAGCTCAACTCACTGAGTAGTTGGTAGTCTGTTCCTTGAAATATTTAAGTCAAAGCTGTATAAAATGATTAAGACCAATGCAGACAACACTTGCATTCATTCCTGCCCTGATGAAAATATACAAACATTTTAGCTTTTTCACAAGTTACCCTAAAGATAAAAATACTTACAGATATATTGTATTTGTATCTAGATCCACACACACAACATCCACAGGTGGGTCATTAAGATCAAAATACCGTGAATCAACACCAACAATAAATGGAATTGGTGCATTGAGGACTCCAGCTAAGGACAATGGACAGAGTGGAATATATGGACACTGCCAATGAAAAGGAAAAATCATCTGAAAAAGAAAGTATGAAAAATTAATTAATTTTCTTTCTAATGAAAATGGTGATATAAAAAAATCCAGTTTTATGTTAATATACCAATACTTACAGTCACAACAGCTTCAGCCACACCTGTCAATACAGCAGGCCTGAGAGAATGCAACAAAATCTTGTTTTCCATCAAGACTAAGTACAGTAGAATTGCACAGTTTTCAGCACCCAAGTTCATCAGCAAAGTGCTAAAGTTTGCTCCTCTATAAAGAAAAAAAAACAAGCATTTTTGTGCCATTGTACATTTCTTTAAAAAGAATTACCGGTAAATGTAGTTCTAAATTGGTGTGTTTTTTAAAAAGTCATGAGTTCACAAGGAACGTACACTGGAAAATATATCGACTGAGATGTTTTTGTGGATTAAGGTTGGAAATATTTAACCTAAGTAAATTTTCCAAAGCAAGCAATTATTCATGCTATTGTTAACAAAGTTATGCAAAGCAACTAACACAAAATGCCATGATAAATTAGCATATAACAATACTTCATGATGCACTATAAATTTAAACTCCAAAATGATCAATTCAGCAAAACCAGTTCCAGAAATTCAATTCCAACTCTTCAGTTTCCCAAATCTTCCTTCTCAGCCCCCACTGTTCCTGCCTTCTCCAAGATAAAGACATCAGGAATAGAACATTCATAGACAATGTGCTTGAATAGCAACAGAAGATTTTAAGATAATGGCACATATGTAGTTTAGCAATGCAACAACTTAATGCTAAATAACTCAAGCAGTGATCTCTTTATAAGATCAACTAAAGCTGTAATTTATGGGAAAGAAACATTTTAAGTTTAAACATGAAGCTCATCAGCTAGTGGCACATGGTGCAGCTAACAGAATTCCTGCCTCACGGCACAAGTGACCAAGGTTCAGCCGCAAATACTATTCTGCTGTTAACAGCAGCTTATTCAAACATACAGATGATTAGATAAATTTAACTGAAAAATTGTGTAGTTGTGACTTTAGTCAATAAAACTCAGACATTCACCTTACCGCTAAGACATTAACACTCTGGCAGCCTTGCACTTCCAGCCGTTAAGTCAAATCACATTCTGTACTGAAACTGTTGATTTTTTTTTAAGTGAATATTGGAATTAAACTAGTGGCAAAATTCACTGACAAAACTGCTCAAAACACTCCATTTCATAATATTAGTAAATGGCACTTGGTGAGTTATAACATTTTGTCTCTGCATTGAGTTGTGACAAACTTGATCACACATCCAAACTAATCCAAGTTCAACAATTGCCAACCTTACTGCAAATCTGCAGCTGCTTCTATTGTAAGGTTAAGTGTGTTAGAAGGAAGACTAAGCATAAGGCTCACAGCAGGACCTAAAGTTTTATTTTGTTGTACCTTATTTGGAAATGCCAAATGTTGATACTGGCTACGCAATGTGGAAGAGGCACATCATCAGCATTTTAGCTTGGGCATAGAAATAAAAATAGCTTTTCATAAAGTCATACCTTTGAGTGCATATATACACAATACAAACACAAGAAAGTCTGCACATGCTGAAAATGCAAACCAACACACACAAAATGCTGGAGGAACTCAGCAGGTCAGGCAGCATCTATGGAAAAGAATAAACTGTTGATGTTTCTAACCAAGGCCTTTGTTCAGTACTGAGAAGGAAGGCGAAAGATGTCAGATTAAAAAGGCGGGGGGGGGGGGGGGGGGGAGGAGGAGGAGGAGACTGGCTGGAAGGTGACAGGTGAAGCCAGGTGGGTGGGAAAGGTGACATGGAGAAAAAGGAATCTGATAGGAGAGAAGAGTGAAAAATAGAGAAAGGGAAGGAGAAGACCCGGGGAAGTGATAGGCAGGTGAGAAGAGGTAAAAAAAAAGGTCAGAGTGGGGGTGGAGGGGAACCAGACCACTCTGTTTCAAAAGGTTGCTCCTTTACCCTGAGTGCGGCCTCATCTTAGCACAAGGGGAGGCCATGGACTGACAAGTTGGAACAGGAATTGGAATTAAAATGTTTGGCCACCGGGAAGACCCGCTTGTGGCAGATGGAGTGGAGGTGCTCAACAAAGCGGTCCCCCAATTTATGACAGGTCTCACCAATGTTGAGAAGGCTGCAACAGGAGCACCAGACATAAAAGACAACCCCAGCAGATTCTCAGGTAAAGTACTGCCTCATCTGGAATGACTGCCTGAGGCCCTGAATGGAGGTGAGGGAGGAAGGGAGATTAGTGGGGAGGGATGAATGGACAAGGGAATTGCTGAGGAGCGATTCCTGTGGAAAGCAAGTGGGGAGGCAAAGATGTTTAGTGGTAGGATCCCTTTGGAGATGGTGGAATTGCACAGGATAATGTGTCAAATGTGTTGGATAAGGAGGCAAGGACAAGAGGAACTATCACTATTAAGGCAGTGGAAAGATGGAGTGAGCACAGAAGGAGTTGTGGGTGAGGGCATCAATGTGGCAAGAGTGAAACCCCAAGGACATCTCTGATGTCCTGGGACAGAAAGCCATACCCTGGGAACAGATGCAATGTAGGCAAAGGAACTGAAAAAAGAAAATACACTGAAAAAGGAGACCTTCAGAGATGAAGACACAGATTGAGAAAAGGGAAGGAAGTGTCAGCGATGGACCAAGTGAATTTAAGGGCAAGGTTAAAGTAGGAAGCAAAGTTGGTAAAATTGCAGAGCTCTGCGCCAATGTATTCATCAATATAATGGAAGAGTTGGGGAGTATAACTGGGGAAGGCAATACAAAATAACTTGCTATTCTGTTTAAACTTAAAAATGGTCACCCTCAGTAGGACCAGAACAGAAGTGCTACAGTTAATGCCTCTGCTTCTCTGCGAAGAAAGTTGGGGTAAAATAAAGAAGCCAGACATTCCAAATTGTTCAATATTACACTGCAAAGGGAATCACTACAATCTCCCTTATAGGAAGACTGGGCAAAAAAAGATCAAACTAATGTCATGATGTTTTTCATAAATTATGATTTCAGTGCAAATATATTAGAGAACCAATAGCAGTCAATATGATTAGTAACACAAACCATCCTCAGGGTAAGCTCACCAGTGGAAACAAAAAAGTTGCAAACATTCGAATAGCATGTAACATGCCTCCTTGGATATTCATTTTGACCAACAAATTTAATGTTTGAAGCTAATTGTGACTATATAAAAATCAGCAAGGTTCATACATTTGAAAATATTTTTACTTAAACTTTTCAACTGGAAATTAAATATTGAAGAATTATGCAAAGTGGAAAAATAAATCAAAAGTAGAACAGCAAGTTATGTTGGACTTTATAGAACTTGAGTTAGGCTGCATCTGGAGTACTGCATACAGTTGTCACTCCATTATGTTGAATCTTTGGAGAGGGTGCATAAGAGATTTACTAGGATGTTGCCTTGACTAGAGGGCATAAGCTATAACAAGAGGTTAGACAAACTTGGGTTGGTTTCTCTGGAGCAGAGGAGGCTGAGGGGAGATCTGATAGAGGTTTATAAGGTAATGCGGAGGTGTAGACAGACAGCATCTTTTTCCCAGGGTTGAAGTGTCTAATACCAAAGGACATACAAACCCCAATTCCAGAAAAGTTAGGATATTTTCCAAAATGTAATTAAAACAAAAATCTGTGATGTTAATTCACGAGAACCCTTATTTAACTGACAAAAGTACAAAGAAAAGATTTTCAATAGTTTTACTGACCAACTTAATTGTATTTTGTAAATATAAACAAATTTAGAATTTGATAGCTGCAACACACTCAACAAAAGTTGGGACAGAGTTAAAATGAGATTGAAAAGTGCACAGAATATTCAAGTAACACCGGTTTGGAAGACTCCACATTAAGCAGGCTAATTGGTAGCAGGTGAGGTATCACGACTGGGTATAAAAGTAGCGTCCATCAAAGGCTCAGTCTTTGCAAGCAAAGATGGGTCGTGGCTCACCCCTTTGTGCCAAAATTCGTGAGAGAATTGTTAGTCAGCTCAAAAGGAACATTTCCCAACGCAAGATTGCAGAGAATTTAGGCCTTTCAACATCTACAGTACATAATATTGTGAAAAGATTCAGAGAATTCAGAGACATCTCAGTGCATAAAGGGCAAGGTCGGAAACCACTGTTGAATGTGCGTGATCTTCGAGCACTCAGACGGCACTGCCTAAGAAACCGTCATGCTAATGTGACAATTATAGCCACCTGGGCTTGGGAGTACTTTGGAAAACCATTGTCACTTAACACAGTCTGTTGCTGCATCCAGAAATGCAACTTGAAACTGTATTACGCAAGGAGGAAGCCATACATCAACTCTGCAGAAACGCCAGTGAGTTCTCTGGGCCCGAGCTCATCTCAGATGGACCGAAAGACTGTGGAACCGTGTGCTGTGGTCAGATGAGTCCACATTTCAGCTAGTTTTCAGAAAACGCAGGCGTCGAGTTCTCCGTGCCAAAGATGAAAACGACCATCCTGATTGTTATTAGCAAAAGGTGCAAAAGCCAGCATCTGTGATGGTATGGGGGTGCATCAGTGCCCACGGCATGGGTGAGTTGCATGTATGTGAAGGTACCATTGACTCTGAGGCGTATATTAGGATTTTAGAGAGACATATGTTGCCATCAAGGAGACGTCTCTTCCTGGGACGTCCATGCTTATTTCAGCAGGACAATGCCAGACCACATTCTGCACGGACTACAACAGCATGGCTTTGTAGACACAGAGTGCGTGTGCTTGACTGGCCTGCTGTCAGTCCAGATCTATCTCCTATTGAAAATGTAAGGCGCATCATGAAGAGGAGAATCAGACAACGGAGACCACGGACTGTTGAGCAGCTGAAGTCTTATATCAAGCAAGAATGGACAAAATTTCCAATTGCAAATCTACTACAATTAGTATCCTCAGTTCCAAAACGATTAAAAAGTGTTATTAAAAGGAAAGGTGATGTAACACAATGGTAAACATGCCTCTGTCCCAACTTTTGTTGAGTGTGTTGCAGCCATCAAATTCTAAATTTGTGTATATTTACAAAATACAATTAAGTTGGTCAGTAAAACTATTGAAAATCTTTTCTTTGTACTTTTGTCAGTTAAATCCAGGTTCACGTGAATTAACATATCACAGATTTTTGTTTTTATTGCGTTTTGGAAAATATCCCAACTTTTCTGGAAATGGGGTTTGTACATTTAAGGTGAGAGTGGGTTAGTCTAAAGGAGAAGTGAGGGGCAAGTTGCTGTTTTTATTAATATACAGAATGGGTGCCTGGAATGCACTAGCTGGGATGGTGGTAGAGACTTTTAAGAAATATTTAAATAGGTACATGAACACAAGGGAAAAGGAAGGATGTGGACATTGTGTAGGCAGAAGGGATTCATTTAGATGGCCATTTGATTATCAGTCCTGTTGGTTCGGCACAATATTGTGTGCCGAAGGCCTGTTCCTGGGCTATTCAATCTGAATAGTATTCAAAGGAAACACCACCATTTATATACAGGTTGAATATAGTAAAACCATCCAGGTATATCGCACTTTGTTTAAGCAAAAATTATACACCAAGTTACATGAGGGCATATGGAACATGTAAACAAATATTTTGAAAATAAGTAAGGCCTTAAGAAGGTTAAAGGTAAAAAACAAAGGGCTAAATGCAGAAATAAAGAGTAACAAATTACATGAATAAGGGCAAAAGATGATTGTTTACCTTTTACTTCCTCTTAGTTCAACTTACCTTAAAGGCAAGGGTGTTGAAACTGGCTGAGACAGAATCAATGCATCAAGTGCAGATAGCTACAAAATAGAAAAACATTCAGTATCCGGTTAAACTGAAATCAAGCTAATATAATCATATTTGTAAAAAATAAAAAGCTCAACTCTCCACAGCTAATTTTGTACAACTAGCAATGTGCATACACATTACCTGAACCAAGATTCTTGGCCTCTGGGCTGATGGGAAGGGAACATTATGCATGAAGTGGGATATATGCCTATAAACAATATAAGAAAAGTCTCAAAAATGATAAATGGCAAAACAAAAATGAATATAGTTAGTTTGCATTAAACAGAAGGGCAACAAACATAAAAATAGTGCTATTACAACAAATGGCTCCAGACAGTATCAATATTAATATGCTATGATCCAGATCTGATACTGATTGTACTGCTGTATACGATTATCAACTAATTAACCAAACTTTAAAAAAAACAAAATGGTTAGGCATTAGCTAAGCCAGACAACAAATAAATATAAAGCCATGGGGAAGAGGAAACTACCTAGTAGTTTTAAATCCTGAGGAAGTGACTGATTGTATTAACAGAAAATGCTGGGCCCATGAAATCCTTTACATCTGTCTTGAGAGAGGAAATTTCCTTCACTGTAAAATGTCCAAACTAATGACTGTTAATAAAAACAACAACACACACAAAATGCTGGTGGAACACAGCAGGCCAGGCAGCATCTATAGGGAGAAGCACTGTCAATGTTTCGGGCCGAGACCCTTCGTCAGGACTAACCGAAAGGAAAGATAGTAAGAGATTTGAAAGTAGTGAGGGGAGGGGGAAATGCGAAATGATAGGAGAAGACCGGATAAGAGCTGGAAAGGTGATTGGCGAAAGTGATACAGAGCTGGAGAAGGGAAAGGATCATGGGACAGGAGGCCTCAGGAGAAAGAAAGGGGGGGGGAGGGAGCACCAGAGGGACATGCAAACAACTAAATATGTCAGGGATGGGGTAAGAAGGGGAGGAGGGGCATTAACGGAAGTTAGAGAAGTCAATGTTCATGTCATCACGTTGGAGGCTACCCAGCCGGTATATAAGGTGTTGTTCCTCCAACCTGAGTTTGGATTCATTTTGACAATAGAAGAGGCCATGGATAGACATATCAGAATGGGAATGGGACGTGGAATTAACTGTTAATGAAAAGATTTTTTTAAAAGCAATTTCAAATTGTGGTTGTAACAACTTTAATGGCAAATACAAAAAGCACTACAAGTGTTTGCTTCTGCTCTATTCACTCATGGGCTTAAATCCTGCCAAAGCTTATGAAGCCTCAAGTATAATGACAGTGGAGTATGAAGTCATTCTCAATTGATATCCAGGGTTGCGAATGAGCAGTTGCCTGGGCAAGAAATCCACCAGCTGCTTGGGAACACCAGAATCCGCCAACATTTAATTGGAGATCGCTGCTGCTTAAAAAAAATCCCAGAAGTGGAACAGTTCATCACCGTCACTCCCATCCTTGATGACCCTTACTTGTCCAGCAAGTCTAATACAAAACTCAGTTTTCTATATTTATATCTTTCTGTGGGTTTTGTCATTTTCCTCAAAGGTCAAATTTATTGCCATATGTACATGTATACATAGGGGCAGTGAAAAATATACTTGCTCAGCATGACAGACTTTTACTTAACGAGTTATATTCCATATTTCAACTTTTAACCTTCTTCAATACTTCCATTTATTCATTCCAGAAAAACTTGAAGCTGTTATGGCTACATTACTTAAAACTAACAACAATTTGTTGTGTAATTATTCAATTTATTTAATTTTGCATATTAATTATTAAATTTGGCAAGATGCAGACAATGCAGTGATGCCACAATAGTAATATTTATGACTTTTGTTTAATTATAGTATAAATCGTTTGGGATAATTTATCACCAGGAGTGCTTGAACAAAGCTTAAAAAAAAATTCAAAAACAAGATTGATTAAACAAATTTTACACCGAGCCAAAAAACTTCTCAGAACAAACTAACGCACCAATTGGGGAAGGGATCTTAATTAGCAATCATTTATAACATTGCATAATGCATAAATAAATCTTGTCTTTAAAAAAAGTTTAGATATGTTCAATTGTTAATTCTCAAGGGCAGCATCATATTCAAGTGGGATGGGTGCACAAAGTCCCTACTGTCGAAATTACATTTCAAACATTTTAATTTACAAAGCTTTTCTAATTAACTTTGGTTGATTGAAAGGGGAAAACAGCAAATGCAGAAGGGTCTTCTGATTAAACCCAAACAAGATAAAGGTAAAAGCTAGATGAAAAACAGGAGAAAGGTAGAGTCTGGAGCTAGGTAGGAAATACAACCAGAATTTTGGAATCCACTTCTGGGTGTACTGTTAGTATTTCAGTAGGGCAGTGCACTTACTGCAGGATTGGAGCTTTGACAAAACTGTTACTGTTTACATACTGACAGCATACAGTATAGTTTGCATTTATTGCCATATCAACTGCTTACACTCAAACCACCAAAAAAAAATGAAAGCAGCAGAAATACATGTTACATGTTACTAAAAGCATTGCCAGAATTGAAAAATTCAATTGGCACAAATTCTGGCAAATAAGAAGATGATTCAAAACAGACTATTATCTTGACCAAACTCAAATTAGCACTTGCAAACTCATCAATACAAAACATTAATTCTCTTGCTTGTCACAGGTGCAGTTTGTAGTTCCAGTACTACATTTCAGATCTTTTGCATTTCCTTTATTTTGATTTATTAAAGAGCAAGAAGAGTGCTTGGACATTCTCGGCAACCATTTTAAACACTGAAAGCAAAATATAAAATATTTCCATTGTTGAAAATTTGAAAATGTTAGAAATACTTAGCACGTTAAGCATCATTTTTAGCTAGATAAGCAGCACTGATTATTTTTACACCAGAACCAGGAACCTTAGGTATCAAACATTTAAGTTGCAAGGAAGAGCGAAAGCTGAAGATAAATAAAATATACCTGAAATGAGATGAAGACCAAGACAAACTGATGGACACACAATTGACGGTGGTGGTTATTACAAGAAAGCAATGAAGATTTGTTAATGTGGTGAAGAAATGTAAACAATTGGGGAAGAATGAGGAAAAATGGATGTACTTCAGTCCAGGGTTGATGAAGAGACTTGTAAAATCTCAAGCAACTGTTACTTCATGAGTTTAATTTCCTTAAAATGTAACTACTGGTCAAGAAACTCCCTTTCTCGCCACCAAATTATTTCTCTTTTTATCTTGTCTGCATCCAAAATCATCCTCCATCTTGATATCTGAACCCAGATTATTTCATTACAAAGCCAATCTTACACTTTAATGAAACTATTCTCCCTCCTTTTCTTTTGTCCAATGCCAGAAATACCAACAAAATCCCAAAGAGTTTTTGCTGCATTAATTTTACTGTTACAAAACATGATGCACAATTGCTTTCAGCCCATTTATATTAAATATAAGAGACAGGACAGCTTAATAGGAATTCTGGGCTTGAAAACTGTAAAATACCTGTTAAAGTCACCTTTAGTATTCCTTTTGGTAATTCTAAATATCACATAAGTCCATTGGTTTCATTACTTTGAGAACCCTTATTACTAACAAAGACCTTGTGCAGCTGTGAATACAAAACCTCTGGGTAAAATAAACCATGATACCTCTCAGCCATGTGTATTTACTTTGAAATACTAAATTTGAAATTGAAAGTCATCAACAGTTCAAAAAGACTGCCAATCCCAAATAATTTGAAATCACAGCTCTCTCCTCCTGCACAATTCTCATGCAAATAAAAAAGGGAGGATAGATGTCTTCTGTTAGAACAGAACTTTATTGCTTAAAGCAAGCAGTATTTTGCTAGTTCACATGACTTAGCATGCAACAGAACAGTTTTCCCTCCACTTCTCTCTTAAGCTACAATGAACTAGATTTTAAAATGTGGTTTTCAACTGAAGCTCTTGCAAACCATGTTTGCTACAACTCCTGCATCCATCTGAAACCCTTTCCTCCATCATCACCAAGCTTGAAACCAAGAGTAATCCTCCAAACAATTTTGGGGAAAAAGCTGTGTTGGACTTTGGACTCTCTTAACACTGTTCTGGAAACCCATATTTCAATTTGAACTTAATGCTCATTATTTAGGAAAGCCTACAATTCCATTTCCTGGAAAACAACCGATTTCCCGGAAAACAACCGATTTCCCAACAGAATATATAAGTTTTAATTATTTTAACAACTCAAACAACAGTCACAGTCCTATTCAGTCTGCACACATGACCTTAGTGAAGAATTTTCACTACTTCCTTAGGCTCCACTGTGTATTAAGTCTGAAAACTATACATAAAATTTAGTAAAAAAGTACAGGTTCTAATTTTGTTTTCTTAAAATAGTTCAAGAAACATGATAGGGCTTGTCAAGACTACTTTTTAAAATCAATATATTGAAAAATCAGACTTTTTTGATTCCAAAACAATAAAGTAGTTTGAAGCTGTTGGTTTGTTATGGGAAGCATAGTTAAGGAAAATGGAATTAAGCAAATAACTGCACAACCATAAAATTAAGTAACACAGCAACTTCAGATTTAAATAGATTGAAGAAAGAATACAATCACAGAAATAAAATCATCCACAACTATTCACTATTCAAAGACATTAATGGGAAGAGTGCATCTGTTATTACATCAAATTAAAAGTTATTCTTCTTTTTGCAAGTACCAACACTTCTTGTTGTGATCAGTTAGATCTGATTCGATTAATTTGTGTTAGCACTCAAGGAAAAACTGAATTTTATGATAAAATCACTTTAAAATGTAGTGTATTTTCAATTCTATGACTTGGAAAAGCAAACCCCAACAAAATTGTACATACTTCTCAATTGGCAAAGGATGAGGTCCTGAGACTGAAAGTTTGTATAGAAACATCAAAAATTTGCGGAACGCCTCGAAGAAGGGCCAGCGGGACAGAAGGCAGATGCATTTATTGGTGTGCACAGACTTGGATGTGATTAGTTTCTTCCCCACAGCAGTGATGAGGCCGAGCTGCACAAGCTGCTTCTCGTTAAGTTGCTCTATTGGATATGATTCATAAAACTGGATGGCAGCTCCATAAACCTATTGTATTAAATCACAGTCAAAAATTAGTTCCTCAAATTAGAAAACAAGAGGTAATACACTACTCAAATTAGCAATTCAGTATCATGGATTTTGTACAAAATGGACAAATGATCTTTGAGCAAATCTATCAAGACAGTAACTTTTCAAACTGATTGGCAGTTGGTAAAAGAATTAAGATTTCATAGCATACTTGAAACAACCAACTTTCCCAAGATAAAGCGGCTCTCCTCTTGCTTAGTAGTTACAGTTCATTGAACCACTTCCTCTTTAAAAACCTTCCGATTGTCAGGACAGACATAATATTTCATAACAATTTTTTTTTAATCAGTTATAGCCCTAAAGTTTGAACTTTGTCCCTGTTTTGTCTCAACTCCAAATCCGTATTTTCCAACATTCTAAACTCCAGAATACATACTCAGTTCTTCAGTATATATAAAATGGGTTAATATTTACAGGCATGCCTGGCTTTTAAAAAAAGCTAATTAATCTAGCATAAAACAGCAAAACTTTAAAAACACTGCAAGCTTAAGGACTTTGGTAGTGCTGGATCAATAAATTTTCTGAAATACTGAATGTTATTTATATCAACACATTTTTAGGTGTTTCACAGAATATACTTCCTAGTAAACACATGTAAATTTCAAAGCAGTGCAGTAAGTCATAAAGGAATGTGGGAAACATTACCTGCTGAGGCAGATGCCACACAGTCATACAGTAGATTTACAAAGTTTTGCTGCACCAGGAACATGGATCAAAATGAAAATAATAATCTATATTCAACATCCCTGTTCCTCAATTTCAAATATGAAAGCTACTCCGAGTAGTCTTTGCCAATTTAGACTGATGCTTACATAATCAATTTCTGTCAATCAATAACCTAACTTTTGAAAACTCACAGCTGTAAAGGCAAAAACATTGAAAAGAAGTTGAGCGTAGGCCACCTAGTCTGCTCTACCATTCAATAAAAAATAAAGAAATAAAATAACAGCTTCAAGTCAGGAAGAAATAAACACCGGAACAAAGGGAAAACTTGTGAATTTAATGACAAGCCATCTTTAACATTCAACCAAGGGAAATGCACCCTGATTCAACATTTCATTGGGAAAACAAGCTTAGATTACTGAAGGTTTTATAGTTCTATAGGTCTACATAAAGCAGATTGAACCAGGACAAAAAATATTAAGCAATTTTTTTTCTCTCTGAACTTGCCTTCTCTGCTGATGAAGCAGTTAACACAAAGGTGGAGAAAACTGGTAATGGATATTTTGTCTGGGGAGGCCAGCATTCAATAGTAGCTCCCATTGGAAGGCAGAAGAGAGGCACCGACTCTGACAGCGGGAACGACTCATAGTCCTCTTCAGGATATCGACATATTAATCCTGAAAAAAGACAAAGTAGCATTATATACATGCTTGAAGGAAATAAAGTACAATGTAGCTCAACTTTAAAATCATTCCACAAATTTCTTTAACTAAATACACTGTTGCATCATAAACCTTTTCTTACAGATTTGTTAGTCTCCAAATCAAAGATTAATAAAAGCATAATAGCTGCTCCAAAAAAATGATTACTAGAAAGCCAATGTAATTTGGCACCAGTTTTCAGAACATTTAATGTTTTGGTTTGAAAAATATTCTGTGCCAGATCATTCTGAAAGAGATAACACACCAGATCATTTGCAAACACCAAATGTCAATGGCTCACAATAAAACACTTTAGCACATAAATTACTTTGCATAAAAACACTACTCAAGGTGTCAAACAGCAAAGGCACAATTGGCAGCCCAGTTTAAACATCTCATTCCGTAATCACCAAAAATATGGTTAAAATATTAACAGAAAGCTGTTTATCATGGTATGATAATCTAAAAATTACGCACTATTATCTGTAATACATAAAGTCATAAATTGGTTATTGATAGCACTTCAACCAGTTTAATTAGAAGAACCCATTAAGTTATTCAACAAACCATTTTGCAATGGCATGTGAACCCAAAATGCAGTCTTTGAACTTCTGCTTTTCACAGGGTTTTGCATTTTAATGAACACAGTTACTATGTAGCCAATTCAAAGACCATATTGTTAAAAAAAACACACAGGACCAGAGCCAATTTCATTTTTGTCAAAACTACTGGAGGAGGTAAATCATGGACAAAAAGCATGTGCTTAGCTGATGAATTAGAGGTGAACACCAAAAGATTTCATATAGTTATTGATGAAGACATCTGTCCTGCAATTTCCATAATTAACTTGAACTATAGGCGCTCTCCCAAATTAATAATGAAAAACCCATGTTCAAGTTTCCATTTTAAAGCTGCAGTTAGGGGAAATGACAAGTACAAATTGTGCATTTCCTAAAAACTTTCAAAGGTTATGAATTAGATAACATACCGGCCTTATATGCAATCGAATTGGAAACAGGAACAGACTTCTTGTAACAAAGATAGACACTGGAACCCCACTGTCAATAGAAACACAAAGTTATATATAGCCCTAGCTTTACTGCTTAAATAAAAGTAATTCTTAATGTAAGCCTTTACGTCAAGAAGTATGTGACATGCTGAAACAGAGGAAATTACTCACTTTTTCTAGAGTTTAGCTCCAGATGCTAGCAACTACTGAAGCAAATAACATCATGGCAGAAATCCAGCAATTATATTATTTGATTTGTCAGTAGTATGCTTTACCAGTCTAGTGACAAATATGAGTAATCACCCAGCCCAGAACACAACAAACCACTCTGAGCACTTCAGCAACTTTAAAGTTTTCACTGAGGAAAATTCTTTATCATATTTCTTGTATTTGAGCATCTTTCAGTCCTCTATTTAGTAATTCAAAAAGCCAAGGTGGGACAATTTAACAAAGAGTAACATGAACCAGAGCAGTTATATTCACACTTGGCATTTCCATTTGAATCCAAATAGGCTGTAAGCACAGCATGGATATACACATATTTTATTTATATATATATATGATAAAAATACACACACACACTTTTTATATATATCAAAGCCAAGTGTTTTTAAATTGTTTAAAAGGCATCTTCCTTGAACAATATTGCTGTAATGGTTTATTAGAAATAGATCTCTAAATGAATTAAGCCCAAAATTATTTTGTGTAGGAAAACACCAGTTCTAAACCAACAAAATATATGATAAATGATTCTGTAGTTGTAGTGTCTGCATGCTAATGATTATAAGCATACAATAACATTATTTTACTGTATCCTAATGACATACTGTATTTGAATACATATTTCACAGTCAATACATAGATACTTTGTCATATACAGGAAGTTCAATTTACCACAACACTGCCAAACAAAATTTTGGGAGATAGCCCAAGTATATTTCCAGCTACCTCAAATGACAACTGCAGGTTTGGAACAGAACAGAATGATTCCCTATTCGCTATCTGGTTGGGTAGATCTAAATTTGACTAATCTTAGCTGAAAAAAAGGGGTGGATGAATTAACTGGCTTAAGTAGCAAATGACTGAAATTGATGAAATAGCCACTGAAGGTTGGTACTTGTATCTTTCCCGCAGGGAAAATTAAACAAGTATGGATACTCTAAAACACAAGAATGCTAGTTCAGCCAAGTAAAACCCCCAAGTTCACACAACCTGCTTATAATCAACGTCTTTATTCACATAAGTATTGTTCCTTCATGTGAGCCATGACAAGTTCACTTGTGAAGCACTCATGGAGACGAGCACAAAGCACTCACCTCAGCTCTGAATTGGCTCCGTGGCAGTGGACTCACTTTCAAGGACTCTGCAGTTCATGGTTCTGTGTATTGTTTGTTTACTTTTTTTAAAAAAACTGTTTGTACGATTTGTTCTCTTTTCCCCCCACAAATTCGTTGTTTGACAGTCTTTGTTGTGCAAGTTTCTTTCATGGGATTCGACCGTGCTTTTTTTGTGGCTGCCTACAAGAAGGTGAATCCCACGGTTGTAAATGGTATGCATACTTTAACAATAAATGTACCTTAAACTTTGAAGAAATGTGCAGCACCACAGGTTTCAAGTTTAAAAGCTGGGTATTTTCTCCATGTGTTACAATATTTGAAAGTACCTCAAAGTTCAAAGCAAATTTATTATCAAAGTACATATATGTCACCTTATGCTACCTTGAGATTCATTTTCATGCAGACATTTACATTGAGAAAAAACTGCACATAAACTGACAAACAACCAATGTGCAAAAGATGACAAAACGTGCAAATAAAATAATATTGAGAACATGAGTTCTAAAGAGTCCTTGAAGTGAGTCTGCAGGTGTTCGAATAGCATGATTGAAGTTAGCCATGCTGGTTCAGAAGCCTGACGGCTGTAGGATAACAACTTTTACTGAACCTACTGGTGTAGGATTTTGACAATTGATTGGACAGCATTAACATCTGTAAACATTCACTCCCTCCACGGGCACACAGTGGTTCCAATGCATACCATTTACAAAATGCATGACAGGTATTCACCCCACTGCTCCACATCACCTCCCAATACGTACCAAAGACAAGAGCAGCAAGAACATGGAAACACACTCACTTTCAAGCCACACACCATATAGGTTTGAAAATATTTCATCAACCCTTATTTATCATTGGATTTAAATTCTGGAACTTACTGCCAAAACATGACTATGAATGCACCTTAACCAGAAGGACTGCAGCAGTTCAAGGTGCTTCTTCACCACTACATTCCAACAAAGCACACATATTCCAAAAAGGAGCATTTTGATTAGCTTCAGAACAAGTGACACATTGCTTCAGTTAGTTAGTATCCTCAAGGGAATGAACCCATAATCTGTTAAACCATAAACAAGAAACAGAGCCAAGAACATGCCATTCAGATGGTCACATCTGCACCCTCATTCAACAAAATCATGTCTGATCTACATCAACACTACCTTCCTGCACTATCCCAATACACTCAATTTCTGTAATATCCAGAAATTTGCCTATTTCTGTTCTGAATTAACTTGATGACAGAGCCTCAACAACTTTAGCCAAGGACACCGGAAATGCACATAATATAGCTGGTGCAGTCTCTCAAAGTGCAGTATATCATTGCCTGTTCTCAAATCCCCTCATGCCATTTGTTTTTCTAATCACTTGCCTAATATTCTGCATGCTGGTTTTGAGTATGAGGATACAAAGGTCAAAAGTTCAAAATTCAAGGTAAATTTATTTTCAAAGCACATATATGTCACCATATATAACACTGAGATTAATTTTCTTGCCAGCATACTCAGTAAATCCAAGAGCCATAATAGGGTTAATGAAAGACTACATATAATAGGGCAGGCAGACAACCAATGAGCAAAAGCAACAAATTTTGCAAAGACAAGTGAAAAAATTATAATAATAAATAAGCAATAAATATCAATAACATGAGATGAAGAGTCCTCAAAAGTGAGTCCATAGGTTGTGGGAACAGTTCAGCGATAGGGCAACGGGTGGGTCCCATTAAATGTTAACATTATCCATGCTCACCATTTAAAAAGATTTCTTCTTTCGTGCAGTTATAGACGGTTGGAGAAAACATTAATCCTTACAGTACCCCCAGTAGTTGCAGTCTGTTAATGTCAGGTCATGCTGCTAAACAAGATAAGAGCCCATGGAATTACGGGAAAGTTACATACGTGGATAGAGCGTTGGTTGATTGGCAGGAAACAGAGTGGGAATAAAGAGATCCCATTCTGGTTGGTTGCCGGTTACCATTGGTGTTCCACAGGGGTCAGTGTTGGGGCCGCTTCTTTTTATGTTGTATATCAATGATTTGGATTATGGAATAGATGGCTTTGTGGCTAAGTTTGCTGATGATACAAAGATAGGTGGAGGGGCCGGTAGTGCTGAGGAAACAGACAGTCTGCAGAGAGACTTGGATAGACTGGGGGAAAATGGGCAAAGAATTGGCAAGTGAATTACAATGTCGGAAAGTGTACGGTCATGCACTTTGGAAGAAGAAATAAACGGGCAGACTATTATTTAAATTGGGAGAGAATTCAAAGTTCTGAGATGCAACGAGAATTTGGGAGTCCTCGTGCAGGATACCCTTAAGGTTAACCTCCAGGTTGAGTCGGTGGTGAAGAAGGCGAATGCAATGTTGGCATTCATTTCTAGAGGAATAGAGTATAGGAGCAGGAATGTGATGTTGAGGCTCTGTAAGGCACTGGTAAGACCTCACTTGGAATACTGTGTGCAGTTTTGGGCTCCTTATTTAAGAAAGGATGTGCTGACATTGGAGAGGGTTCAGAGAAGATTCACTAGAATGATTCCAGGAATGAGAGGGTTAACATATGAGGAACTTTTGACCACTCTTGGACTGTACTCCTTGGAGTTTAGAAGAATGAGAGGGGACATCATAGAAACATTTCGAATGTTGAAAGGCATGGACAGAGTGGATGTGGCAAAGTTGTTTCCCATGGTGGGGGAGTCTAGTACGAGAGGACATGACTTGAGGATTGCAGGGCGCCCATTCAGAACAGAGATGCGAAAAAAAATTTTTAAGCCAGAGGGTGGTGAATCTATGGAATTTGTTGCCATGGGCGGCAGTGGAGGCCAAGTCATTGGGTGTATTTAAGGCAGAGATTGATAGGTATCTGAGTAGTCAGGGAATCAATGGTTTTGGAGGGGGGGGGGGAGGAAATGGGACTAAAGGGGAGAATGGATCAGCTCATGATGAAATGGCGGAGTAGACTCGATAGGCCGAATGGCCAACTTCTGCTCCTTTTTATGGTCTTATGTTTATTCATACTCTTTATCTAGCCAATACATCATCTCCAATTGCCTGTGCTCTGATCTCATTCACAATCTTTCTAAAATTCAAATATACATTGTTGTGACTCCTTGTGCATTATACTAGATACACCTTCAAAGAACTCTAATTTGATTAATCAACCATGACTTCCTTTGAATCGAATCAGAGATGGATCAATTTATTTCCTTGAGAACATGCTGCATAGTACTGCTTCCAGAATTTTCCTCCATTGTCAGACTAAATGACTCTCTATGTGCTTTTTTCTCTTAGATATGGGATCATACTTACATCTCCTACCAACAGGAATTTAGGATTGTGATAACACAAGCACCCAAGTACTTCATAGCCATTTTTTTTGTGTGAAGACAAACATTGTGTTGTCCCCTATGCTACTTATAGTGCCATCACTATGGTTTCACAAAAAGCCCAAAACATTTGTAATAGGCTTCACTACTGATATCCTCACATCTTTGTGCAGTGAAGCTAAATATGCCATTTGCCTTTTGTATATTCTATTTGTTAGGCACAGACACGTCTTTTTCTATTTTATGTAACTTTGATACATTTCTCATTAGTCTATTCTCAAAAAATATTCCAATTTCTGCGTTACCCTTTCAAACACAAAACTGCTTCTGATCCTCAGGCTTACTCCTGTTCAGCCACTTGATCACCATTTACTTTGAAAAAATATTCCATTAATTTCTCCTGTAAGCCACATCTTTTGTACTTTCTGGTTATAGTTCTAAATATTAAAGGAAAGCCAAAATTTTGCAAATCATGTTTTTTTCCTTTAAATAATAAATAGCCACTGCTTGAACACTCTTGTATCCTTTAATGTAGTTTTCCAATCTGTTGCTCGCACTTACATTGTCATCCTTGCTTTCAGAGTGAAAACCCCATTTTCAGATCGGATTTTGCGTTTCTTTTTTTAAAAAAAAGCTTTTTAAAATTTTAGTGATTGTTTTTCCCTATAGCTTGTTTTCAATATTTTAACCCTTCCACAGTGAATAATGCTAGATGTAAAATAATCCACTCTCAGATCATATCAATCTAAAATCCATCTCACATGCATGCCAGGAATGCATCCTCTAAGCTACACCTACCTTTGCAAGAAAAAGTTTGTGAACTCTTTGCAGTTATCTGGTTTTCTGCATTAATTACTCGTAAAAATGTGGTTTGATCTTCACCTAAGTCACAATAAGAGACAAACACAATCTGCCTAAACTAATAACAAACTAACAATTGTACTTCTCGTCAACCCACAGTCTGGTTTCAAAAAACTATGTGAACCTCTGAATTAATGCCTTCCACAAAAGCTATTTGGCGTCAGGTGGAATCAATGAGATGAGATTGAAGGTGAGAGTTGTAGAGGTGCCATGTCCTATAAAAAAGACAAAGTTAGGTTACCAGAGTCTGCTCTTCTGAAAACCGATCTGTTTATGTACACCATGCCTTGATCAAAACAACTTTCAGAGGACCTTATAAGATTTGTAGAGATGTATGAAGATGGAAAAGGCTACAAAAGCAGTTCTAACACAGTAAGAGCAATCATCTACAAATAGAGGAAGTTCAGTACTCTTGCAACTCTCATGAGTGGGGATCCTGCAAAGATCGCACCAAGAGCACAATATGCAATGCTGAAGGTGAAAAAGAACCCAAGAGTAACAGCGAAAGATCTAAAGAAATCTCTAGAACTTGCTAAAGTCTCTGTTCATGTGTCCACTGTAAGAAAAACACTGAACAATGGTGATCATGGATGGACACGATGGAGGAAACAAAAAAAAATTGTTGCATGTCTTAAGTTTGCAAAAGATCACCTGGATGGTCTACAATGCTTCTCGTACAATGTTCTGTGGACAAATGAGACAAAGTTGAACTTTTTGGCAGAAATGCACACCTTATGTTTGGAGGGGAAAGGGCACTGCACACCAACACCAAAATTGAGATGCATGGTGGAAGGAGCATCATGGTTTGGGGCTGCTTTGCTGCCACAGGGCCTGGACAGCTTGCAATTGTTGAGGGAACAATGAATTTTAAATTCCATCAAGACTTTTTTTTTTAAGGAGAACATCAGGGTAGCAGTGCATCACCTGACACTTAGCAAATGCTGGATGATGCAACAAGACAATGATCCAAAACATGAGCAAATCAACAACACAATTGTTTAAAAAGATGATTCGTGTTTTGGAATGGCCAAGTCAGTCCAGATCTTAACCCAATTGAGATGCCATAGAATGACCTGAAGAGGGCTGCTCATACAAGGTACCCCAGGAAAAAAAAACAGAATTGAAAGAGGCCAATATGAACTACCACAGTTCATAAATCTCAGAATTCCAATAACATCTCCAAGACCATTGGGATCTCAGCAGTTCCCTCCGACGACAAGCGACTTGAACCAGCAGCCCCCTTGAGAACCACTTGCTCTCCTCCGCTTTGCCTCGATGTTTCAATCTTCCTCGACACTTTAATCAGCAAGAAATGAAATCGATCATGGCCTTTCACCTTGTCTCTGAACTTCTTCTCATGGTAGCTCACGCTCACATTTCTCTTCTGGAGCTTTCTCAGGGACAGCAAAGCAATAACTCACTTGATTGAACTACAGATTCCACGTCCCAGGCTCAAATAGTTTCAAAAACAAAATTAAGATAAAAAGAATAAGTCGAAAGCGCAGAAAAACTGGAAAGATTGACTATCTGGAAGATGTTGCCTGAGGAATTGTTGTTCAGTGGCACCATCTTAACCAAAAGCGAGGGCATAACCACATAATGACTATCTTCCAAACAGTACTGAAAATAGAATTGATCTTTGAAGCATATTACCAGAAAGCTCTGAAATTTTCATTACCATTTAAGATACATTAATTTTAAAAATGAAATTGTGCTTACCATGCCACAGTTTAAGTTCTTATCAACTTTGCAGAAAGTGTGGGGTGGAGTTTCCCCTTTACTGGTAACAATAACACAAATGTCAGTCACAGCTAAAGAATTTTGGTGCCTGTTCACAGGAGCCCTTCGATAGGTAATGAAGATTCTTTGAGAACTGGCTGAACTGTTGTTAACATTGGCGCAACGGCCAAAAGGAGTTGCTTGTAAGATTTCACAGCCTGGAATGACGCGCTCTTTCCCCTCATATAAAACCCTAATAAAAAAAAGATATATTCATTATTCCAGCTGGTAATCTTGATCAAAACGTGTACAGTATCTGGCATCCTGATTAAAGCCAACACTGTCTTCATCTACTTTAGCAAAGCCAGCAAGCAGATTTGAATTGCTTCAAATTAATTTCATTCACACCAGAATCAACACCTGCAGATCATTGCTCATTTTTCTAAAGGATCTCAACCGATACACAAAAGGTAAATAATGGCAATTTATAAAAGTGCCCAAGATTAACCAAAGATCCAAACGTACTTTATAACAAAAGGTTAATGGGAATTCAGGAACCAAATTCTACTCAAAATCTTTCCATTCAAGCAGTAGATAGTTTAAAACCACATTTACTTCCTGACATTATTAATTCCAAAACTTTAAGGATGCATTAATATTAGAGTGGCAACTGTTTATTCATTTCCATAGATGCTGCCTAACTCGCTGAATTCCTGCAGAATTTAGCGTTTTGCTCTGGATTTCCAACATCTGCAGAATATTGTGTTTACCTCATATTCTATCTGGGTAGTCTACAATCCACAACCTGAATGACCTATTCTTCAATTTCAGGTAGCCCACTCTCCCTCTGTACATTTCTTTCTCCACCTGACCCCAGTCCTCTCACATAACCCTTAACTTCAAAATGCCCTCCCATTCTTGGTGTCCCCTTCCCCTACCTAGTCCAATACCCACAAACTCCCACCCATTGCTCCCTTTGCAAATGCACACAATATCATGCCACATTAAAAACCAACTAGGTCAAAAGCATAAACACGAGATCTAAAAGAAATATTACAATACCAAGTAGAAATAAAGTTAATGAGATTACCAATTCAAGTATTTAAACTTCCAAAAAACCTCTAATGATTACTGCCTCTGATCAATGCAAAAGCACAAGCAGATGGATTTAAAGCATCAACTTTGCCAACACTTGCACAGATAAATAATTAAATAACCATGCAGGAGAAACAGTTTAAATATAATCAACCCGAAATACTCCACAAACCAAATCATTATTCAATGTATTGGCTGGAAAAACAGATATAAATTATGAATCATACTGACCATGTTCAAAGCCAATCTGCTCAATAACCTGAGACCTTTTCACATGGCCATATCATGAAATATTATGGAATTCCAGAGGTAGGGCAGAGATATTAAAGATCAGAGGAATTACAATCAGGGAGTTCAGAACTGCAAAGCAAAATATTGAGAGGGCTGATGCCAAAGAAGTCAGGGATCAAGTTACTTATCTTTTTTTTAATATAAAAAAGTGATGGGATGCCAGATGCAAATACATGAATAAGGTGAAAAGATTTGGTGAGAACTTCATATGAACACAAATTCACAGAAAATTCTTGGTGAGCAGCTGACTAGGAGAGCCTGGTGCACATCTTTAAATAAAAGGGATAAGCATTTTAGCACATGTTGAACCAGTTAAGGATACAATCAATGTTACACAAGAAGGAATGGACTTCTTCGTAATAGTTGGAAAGTTGAAGAGTCAAAAATGAAAATCAAGTTTGTAAACAATCCCAATGAACCTCAGTCAGTGACCAATAAAAACACAAAATGCTGTCTGGCCTGTTGAGTTTTGCCACCATTTTGTGTTTTTATTTATTTCCAGATCTGCAGATTCACTCATGTTGCCTCAGCCAGTGACCAAGATGTTAGCCTGGGAGCATTTGGCTGGACAGCAATGTAACCTTAAAGCTGGCCTTAATACTTTGAAACCTTGTCATGTTCATGCTGCTGGCTCGTATATCCAGTTCAGAGCCACAAGTGCTCCACTGATCTGTCAACTTGGCTCCACCAATGGCATATTCAGCTAAAATCATGATTCAGCAGTCAAACCAAACTACAGCAAATAACTCCAGATTGACAACACTTCGTGGCAATGTCTACTGCCCATTAGCATTTACATCAACCATACAGAAGTGCTTCAAGAAGTTGGGTATAGCATGAATCAGAATCAGATTTAATACCACTGGCATATATAGTGCTTATAAAAAGTATTCAACCCCCTTGGAAGTTTTAATGATTTGTTTTACAACACTGTATCACAGCGGATTTAATTTGGCTTTTTTGACACTGATCAACAGAAGAAAGCTTTTATAATATAAATAGAAACAGATCTATATAAAGTGATCTAAATTAATTACAATTATAAAACACAAAATAATTGATTGTAGAAGTATTCACCCCCTTCAAGTCAGTATTTAGTACATACACCTTTGGCAGCATTTACAGCCTTGAGTCTGTGTGGATAGATCTCTGTCAGCTTTGCACATCTGGGCACTGCAATTTTTCCCCATTCTTCTTGCAGGCTGCTTCAGATTTTCCTCCAGGATTTCCCTGTATTTTGCTGCATTCATTTTACCCTCTACCTTCACAAGCTTTCCAGGGCCTGCTGCAGTGGTATCCCCACAGCGTGATGCAGCCACCACCATGCTTCATGGTAGAGATGTTGTGCTTTTGATGATGTCCAATGTTTGGCTTACCCCAAACAGTGTTAAGTCTGATGGCCAAAGCGATCAATTCTGGTTTCTTCAGACCATAGAACCTTCTTCCAGCTAACTTCAGAATCTCCCACGTGCCTTCTGGCAAACTCCAGCTGAGATTTCATGTGTGTGTGTTTTTTTTCCCCAAAAGTGGCTCTCTCTTTGCCACTCTCCCAAAAAGCTGTGACTGGTGAAGTACCTGGGCAACAGTTGTATGTGAAGTCTCTCCCACTGAAGCTTGTAACTCTTCCAAAGTTGTCACAGGTTTCTTGGCAGCCTTCCTCACTAGTCCCCTTCTTGCACGGTCACTCAGATTTTGAGGATGGCCTGTTTCTAGGCAGATTTACAGCTTGCCATATTCTTTGCATTTCTTGATGACTGGTTTAACTGTACTCTAAGGGATAATCAGTGACTTGGAAATTTTCTTGTATCCACCTCCAGATTTGTGCTTTTCAATAACCTTTTCATGGAGTTTCTTGGAGTGTTCTTTTGTCTTCATGGTGTAATTTTGCCAGGATACTGACTCACCAGCAGATGGACCTTCCAGATATAGGTGTGTTTTTACTACAATCAATTGAAACACCTGGACTGCACACAGGGGATCTCCATTTAACTAATTACATGACTTAAAACCCAATTGGCTGCACCAGTGATGATCTGGTGTGTGTGCGTGTGTGTATGTGTATGGGGGGGGGGGGTGAATGGTTATGCAATTAATTATTGTGTTTTATATTTCTAATTAATTTATGTCACTTTGTAGCCATCTGTTTTCACTTTGACATGAGAGTTTTTCAGTTGATCAGTGCCAAAAAAAAAAACAAATTAAATGCACCGCGATTCAATATGTAAAACTCCAAGCCGGGGGTGGGGTTTGAATACTTCTTATAAACACTGTATCATGAAATTTATTGTTTAAGTGGCACTACACCGGAAAACAGTAACAAAAAAGTATGAATTACAATAAGAAAAATATATATAAAAATAAACATTAGCGCAAAAAGCAAGAGAAAAAAGTGTGAGGTAGTATACATGAGTTCATTGCCCATTCAGAATTCTGATGGATTAGGGGAAGAAGCTGTTACTAAAACACTGAGTACGTGCCTTCAGGTTCCTGTATCACCTCACTGTTGGTAGCAATGAGAAGAAGGCATGTCCTGGATGACGGGTGGGGATCCTGAATGAAAGACACTGCCTTTTTGAGGTTATTTCCTTTGGAAGGTGTCCTCAGTGCTGGGGAGGATAGTGCCCTTGACGAAGGTGGCAGAGTTTTCATCTTTCAGCAGCTTTTTCCAACCCTGTGCAGTGGCCCCTCCATATCAGACAGCGATGCAACAAATTAGAATGCTCTCTATGGTACATAAGTGACCTGGATCGACTCCAACTTGTCTGCTGCCATAACAGGTCAACAAGCAGATGAACATGTGTCAGTTTATATTGAGGGATCCGGCATGAAGAGACTCAGCAACTTTAAACTCAAGGATGTTAACATATCAGATAATTTGTCCTGAACCCAGCATATAGACTTAATTATGAGAACACACCAGCATCTTTACTTTCTCAGATCAAGAAGATTAAACTTGTCACTGAACTCTCTGATAAACTTCAACAAATGTACTGTTTAAAGCATCCTGACTTATCTGATAAGGCAATTTGAACCCACAGGACCGTTTGAAACTGAAGAGAGTGGTGGACTCTGCCTAACACATCCCTCCCCACCACTGCAGTATCAACAGGAGGCACTGCCTTGAGAAGGCAATATCTTTCAAGGATCACTGTCTAGGCTAGTAGTCACCAACCTTTTTAAGCCTAAGATCCCCTACCTCGGCCTTAGTAAAAGGCGAGATCGCAATTAATTACACGCATGCGCACTGGGGCAGCAAGACCGGAAGTAAAACCCCGCAACCCGGAAGTAGAAATAATGCGTAAACACCAAGGGTGCTCACCCTTTTTGTTGCACCGCAGACCAGTTTAATATTGACAATATTCTTGCGGACTGGCCGACCGGGGGGGGGGGGGGGGGCAATACTCGAAGCAGGTTCTATTCCGCAATTTAGTTTTCATGGCTCTCAGCACTTAGCTGCTGTCCCGCGCTGCTCACACTTTTTTTTCCCGTTGAAAAAACTCAGTGGGTTTGTCTTTAAGTGCAGGGTGCTTGGATTCAAGGCGCCGAAGCAGTTTTGAGGGCTTCATTGCCTCATTAGACAGCATCCCAGCTCGAACTCCAGCCTCTGCCCGCCTGCCGCCAGACACCCTGGCCAGGTGCGGCTGGTCGTGGATGGGGTGAGAGGACAAGGTCAGGGCCGGAGGTCCCCATACCGGAGTCGCGACGGTTGTAGTCCGGAGAGAGCGAGCGAGGAGAGCAACAGGCCCGCGCCTCCCCCCTTGTAGGATCTATCGGCCGACTAAAGTTTGTTTCAGCAGATTGCAGCGAAGTAGTTGCTCTGATACTTATGAAACCTTGAACCCAAATTAGGCCGTCTGCAAATATTTTATCACTGGGTTCCCCATGAACATTCAGTGTGCTAATCAGGTTTAGAGACGGTGCCCATCAGTCTGCGCTCCAGGCCGGTAGCAATGGCACTTTCCGCCGGCCGCGCTCCGGGCCAGTAGCATCAGCACTTCCCGCCAGCCACGCAAGGCGAACACAGGCGCGCGGGTATCACTGCGCTTAGGCAACTGATGGCCTTGCGTGTATGCAAGTTCAACAGTGGGCGTGACAGGAAATGAGGAAAGGTGCAGCTGACTCATATTGTTTCCTCGCAGCCTGGTGGTTGGGGACCACTGAAGTACACTGTGTAGTGCGGGGGAGCTATGCGCATGTGCACTGGGCAGAAAGAACGGAACTAAAACCCTGCAACCCAGAAACAATCTCTCAACAGCATTTGTGTATTTATTTTTCTTTCTTTTTTTCGGGATCTACTGGGAAAGTCTCAAAGATCGACCAGTCGATCACGATCGACAGGTTGGCGACCACTAGTCTAGGCCATGCCATCTTCTTGCAACTACAATCTAACAGGAGGTATAGAAGCCTGAGGCCCCACACCACCAGGTTCAAGAACAACCTATTCCCTTTAAACATTCATCTGGCATAACTCTAATCACTACAGTTTAGCAACACAATGATCACTTGGTGATCCACAGATGAAATCTAATAAAGAAGGCTGAGCTAAGCACTCCTCTATAGTACATAGCAGATCAGTGGAGAACTGCCCTGATGGGGTGAGCTGCCTCCATGAGTAGATTATGGCCTTACCTGCCAATGAACATAGCACCGCAGATGAGGTTGACCCCTTGTCTTGTTTGCTTCCATTCTATCAGATTCTATCACATGCTCTGCTGTTGCTTCCTCCCAGCCTTGGTGGCCATGTCCACTCTTCTCCACTTGTCCATCACCCCACCCCACCTGCACCTTTATTATTTTCTCTGTAGCATATAAGCTGTTGTTTCACTTGCTTCATGGTACAAATAATCCAAATCTTGCTCCAACTCTTTCCTTCACTACTTTATATTGGCCATCTCTCCTTCGGCCCTTGATGTTGTGCCGACCCATATCTTCCTTTAAAAAAGTACTAAACCCACACTATCCTGTAACCCTCTATTTTTCTTTCATCCATGTGCCTGTCCAAGAGGATCTTAAATACCCCTTATGTTTTAGCCTCCACCAGCATCCCTGGCAAGTCATTCCAGGCACCCACAACCCTCTGTGTAAAAACCTTACCCCTGATGTCTCCCCTAAACTTCCCTCCCTTAACTTTGTACATATGCCCTCTGGTGTTTGCTATTCATACCCTGGGAAACAGGTACTGACTATCCACCCTATCTATGCCTCTCATAATCTTGCAGACCTCTATCAAGTCCCCTCTCATCCTTCTACGCTCCAAAGAGAAAAGTCCTAGCTCTGCTAACCTTGCTTCGTAAGACTAGTTTTCCAATCCAGGCAATATCCTGGTAAATCTCCTCAGCACCCTCTCCATAGCTTCCACATCCTTCCTATCATTCAGACCAGATGAAAAGTTTCAGCCCAAGATGTCCACTGCCCATTTCTCTCCAAAAATGTTGTCTGATGTGCTAGTTAAATACATTAAGATTCAAACTGTCAATATACCACCACTGCCCAGAGATCAAGATGATTTTCCAAACTAATAACTTACCCAATATCAATAAGGGGTGGCTCATCAAGTCCCCTCTTATAGCAAAGGTGTATCTCTGGGCTTTTCAAACTCCCAAAATTTAAATTTGCTGGAAGTCCCGTTGGTGTAACTTCAATGCAGGTATAACCTTCAGGAACATTTTCCCCTGCTGATTTGATTATGACAGCGATATCTGTTATTGGTGCTTTCGGCTTTGTTGACTTGGGCTCCACCACTGTGATTTCTTGTTCCAATGGTGTAGATGTGTCAGTCAGTCCTGCAACTACAAAGTAGTCACTAACTCTTGGGCCCTTATCTTCAATCATGGTTACGTGATCCTAAAAAAAATAGGAAAGAACCTCAGTTATTCATTGTAAGGTAGCCACCCTCCCCCCCAGCAACCAAACCCCATCCTTAGAAATCAAGAGTCTATTTCACCAATTGCAGTTGATACCAGAAATGAATCATCCTCCCAAGGCACACGTGACTGCACCTTTATTATTTTCTCTGCAGCACACAAGCTGTAGTTTTAATTGCTTCATGGTACAGATATTCCAAGGGCAATAGACAAACTGGAAAATTGGAGGGGAGGACTTGTAACAATCCTTTGAAACATGGGACAAAGCAGGGGGAAAATAAATGGGGCTAAAGCAAGCAAGAGGCCAGGATAGAAACCTTTCAAAAAGCCATGACAGAAAAGTGAGTCAAGCCTTTGGTTAAAGGTTTTCAGAACTTGCTGAATGGAAAACAGTGAATCTGGCTCCTCACTAAGGGAGGAAGAAAGGGAAAATTTTCAGGAAATCATAGGTTATTTAGTTTAACATCCTTTTTTTGGAAAATAATTCCAGTGGAAAAAATATCTGGTGAATTAGAAGAAAATCTTAATGCAAGTTAAATTTTTTAAAAAGTTAAATTTGTTTTATCAAAGGCAAATAATGCTTGACAAATTTTCTGTTGTTCTTTCATGATACAGCGAGCAGAAGTTCGAGAAGGCAACCTGTAGATGGATATTTAGATTTCCAAAATCCATTCCATAAGCTACACAAGGATTACAAAATAAAAGGAGCAAGAGTGTCAACATAACGAGAAGACAAGTTATCACATGGAAGAGTCAGAATATATTCATTTTTCAGATTTTTTTTAAAAAGAAAACATGCAATTGGTGAAGGGGTCCAAGTATCAATCCTTGACCCTTAATTATTAATTTTCTATATTAATAATTTAGGTGAGGAGTTTAGTGCAAGACAGCCAAGTTATGGCCATGACATGAAAACAGGTAGGACAGCATAATGTGGTGAGGTTATTTGTGATGCAAATAACGAATAACAGGTTATTGGTTATGCAACTGGACATAGGTTGACTGAGTTGGTAAAACACAGGAGTTAAGGATATTAAAAAGTTACTAGGGGGAGAAATGAAAAGGCAGTTTATTTTCATGTAAATGGAAAGGGACTAAGTACAGAGGGTTCGGGGGGGGGGGGGGTTCTTGGGCATGAAACAATGTCAACATGGAAGTACAGCAAGTAATTAATGCAAATAGCATTTTGGCCTTTATTGCTGAGGTGACTGGAGTTTAAAAGCAGAAAAGTTTTAAGTTGCAATCTAATGTACATAATATTAAAGGTGCATGACAAGGTAAATCTTGTCAGTCATCCTTCACTCCTAGCTTCTATTCTGTCTACTGAACTTGCTCTCTCTTCTGTATTTGCCCCAACCTTCTCATCTGTGGTACTATTGTTTAGAGTTTCACACCTTTCAAGACTCGTTTAAGCGCTTCCAAACAGCTATAGCAAATCTCTACATCAGGATAGTTTCCCCTCCAGGTTCAGTCACAATCAGGATAGTTTCCCCTCCAGGTTCAGTCACAATCCATCAGTCTTGTTCAGAGCAGTTGTCTCAGATTGGCTCAGCCAACTCCTTCTATTGTGTTGTGTTTTCTTCAGCAGCAATAAGCAATTGCCAAGACTTCCTTGAATTACATAATTTTCACAGTATTTTCCCACCTCCATGATTGGGGTGGGGGGGGGGGGCAAGAAGGGAACCCATAAAATGACAGAACACACCATGTCAGTTTCTGCTGCATAAACAAAATGAAAACACGGGACTTAACAAGTTTTATCATAATTACACAAGATCTTAAGCTTTCCCTTCACTGAATGCCCACTGTATTCTATTTTACTTTGCAAAATTTTAGACTGAATCTGATAGAGCATTACAAATTTAGCACATGGTTGGATTTAATGCACTGAAAGCAACACGTGGCAGTATTGTCTTCCGACTTAAAGATTGCAATTGAAAACTATTCCTTCTGAGCAGAATATCTCAAATAGTCAGGATGCTCAACCGCTTTTAAATCCCCATCACGTTCAACCCCAGGAGTGTATGCTGTGCCCACTGCTGTACACTCTGCTCACATACGACTGCACAGCCAAACACCCAAGTAATCACACTGCCAAGTCTTTCTATAGCACGACCATGGTGGAGCTCATCACCAACAACAATGAAACAGCTTACTGAGAGAGGAGGTGGAAGAGCTCCAGGCCTGAAGCTCAACGTCAACAAGACAAGGGAAAGGGGTATCGACTTCAGGAAAACTCGCACCACCCACACCCCACCACATCAGTGGCACGGCAGCAGAAACTGCAAGCAGTTTCAAACACCTATGAATACACATCTTACACAACTTCTCATGGTCTCAAATCAAATCCTCATCAATCAAAAAAGCTCACCAATGCATCCACTTTCTGAGGAAGCTGAAGAGAGCTGGACTACATCAATACTTGTGACCCTCCACAGATACGCAGTTGAGAGCATCCTAACAGCTGCATCACTGTTTGGTAGAAAAACTGCACTGTGGTGGACAGGAAGGCTCTACAATGGCTAGTTCAGGTTTACAGTCATCTGACTGTACATGTATACAACAAACTAAACCAACATTGCTCCAGACTATGATGCACCTGCAATACACACAGCTCATAAAACAGGTTGTCACAAGTAAGTCAATAATATAATTCAAAATGCATGTGAAGTACACAGCCCAGATAAACAGTTCTTAGTCCATCAGCCTGAGGGAAGAAGCTGTTACCCAGTCTGGCAATCCTGGTCCTGATGCTCCTGTTTTATGAGCTGTGTGTATTGCAGGTGCATCATAGTCTGGAGCAATGTTGGTTTAGTTTGTTGTATACATGTACAGTCAGATGACTGTAAACCTGAACTAGCCATTGTAGAGCCTTCCTGTCCACCACAGTGCAGTTTTTCTACCAAACAGTGATGCAGCTGTTAGGATGCTCTCAACTGCGTATCTGTGGAGGGTCACAAGTATTGATGTAGTCCAGCTCTCTTCAGCTTCCTCAGAAAGTGGATGCATTGGTGAGCTTTTTTGATTGATGAGGATTTGATTTGAGACCATGAGAAGTTGTGTAAGATGTGTCCTTCCTGATGGTATTGGGTCAAAGAAATTGCAAAATGGATGGTAGGGATCCTCAATGTTGCTTTTGCTGCTTGACTAATGAGGTGCTGGTGTGTGTCTAGGTTAGATCATCCATTACGTGCACACCAAGTAACTTCATGCTCTCCACTCTTTCCATAGCACAGCCATTGATATGCAATGGAGAGTAGTTAACCTGCACCTTCCTGAAGTCCATAATCTCTTTTGTCTTGACAGTTGTTGTTTTCACACCACCTGACAAACCACTCTGTGGCCAAAGAGGCAAACCACTGTTGTATCATTAGCAAACTTGATGGTGTGATTTAGCTGAATCTGGCAGGGCCATCATGAGTCTAACAGGAGCAGGTTCAGCAAGTAGGCCTGGAAGGAATCAGTACTCAACGAGACGGAGCTTGAGATATTGCTGTCAATTCAGACTAAGGCCTTTCTATCAAGAGGTTCAAGATCCAGTACAGGGCGGTTAATTGAGTCCCAACAAGGACAGCTTTCCCACCAGCCTCTGAGGAGTGTTCGTGTTAAACACAGCGCTGAGCTCGATGAACAACATCCTAGCATCTGAGGCATTGTTTTCTGAGTAGGGCAAGACAGAGTTAAGGGCTGAGGTTATGGCATCATCAGTGGACCGGTTTGAGCAGTAGGTGAACTTGGTCCAATGTAGGCAGAAAGTTGGATTTTATACAATCTATTACCAGCCACTCAAAGCACTTTATAAATTGTTGAGGTCAGCGTCACTGGACAGTAATTGTTTAGGCCAGTTTGGGTACCAGAATGAAGGCAGCTGCTTTGAAGCCTGAAGGACCAATAGCAAAGAAATGTTAAAAATATCCGTTAAGAGCTGGGCCACACAATCCCTCAGCACCTGACCAGGCACACTGCCCGGCTTCAGAGTTTTGTATGGGTTTATCCTGGCCAGGATCTTCCTCACATCGTCTACAGTCACACATAGTGTCTGGTCCTTAGGGGGAGAAGAGGCTTTCCTTGATGTCCCATTATTCATTCCTGCCAAGGCAAAACTGAATCTAATTTACCATCTGAATGCCAAGCAAATTAGTCTTCTGAACCAGCCTATGTGGAACTTTGCAATGTCTTAGGCCTGTCTATCTAAATACTGTCCTGTCCCTTACAATACCTTCCAATAATTTACCCATGACTGATATCGGCTTGTAACTCCCCTTCTTATTCTTAGAGCCTTTCTTGAACAATGGAACAACATGTGCTATATTCAAGTCCTCCAGCACCTAACTCAGCAATTTCTGCACCAGCCTCCTGCAGGGTCCAAAGAAACACCTTGTCAGGCCCTGGGGACTTATCCACCCTAATTTGCCAAAAGACCACAAAGCAACTCCTCTTCCATATTCCAGATACAGTCCATAACCTCACTACTATTTTGCCCATGTTTTACAGACTCTGTCTCCCAAGTAAATACAAATGCAAAAAATAATTACTGACTTTATCAGTGAAGGAACAAATGACAATTTCCATAGCAAATGAAAATAAAAAAGGCATTGGTTATTTATTTCAGAAGTTATGGAATCTTTGGGAGCATAATATGTGGATTAAGCACTGATCTTTATCTGAAACATATTGAAGTTTGAAGGCCATAATGTCCCAGGGATGGTTTGCGGCATTGTTTAAATTTTAAAGATTGTCAAGTCAGATTGTCACATAATCAAATAATTAAAGTGGGGTGATTTAATGGAACTGGTGAAATTTAAACCAAGCTTTTGAAACTCAGTTTTGGATGGCATTAACTACACACAGCATGGAAGATGATCTGATAGGCAGAACAGTATTACGAAAGATTAAAGCCAAGAGATTACAGTATCATTGATATGAAATGTATTGTCAGAAATGACCATTGTGCTGGTGGTAATAGGCAGGAAGAATTTAATGATGCAAAATGATAAATATATTTCACAGGACAGGTCTCCCCTGGATTACAATGGGGCTCCGTTCCCAAGACCTGCTCGTAACACAAAAAGTTTAAAAATGGTGGCCATAAAACAAGTTGCCAAGTGGCAAAAGATGTCTGTGGCACAGGCAAATCAATCCCACTGGTCTTCTACATGCTTGTTTTTCATGTACATGTTTTACACAAGTTGGCATTCATAACCTAGGAGGACCTGCCAACATTCCAGGCTGCAAATTAATTCTCTTATAATGTGCAATATTTAAAAAGTTAACCATTTTCTAATTTATCAGAATGTGAATGGCATGGAGGCATAGTAGAATTACAGCATGAGCTGGAAGATCAGGACTCAATTCCTGCTGCTGTCTGTACAGAGTTTGCACATTCTCCCTGTGATTATGAGAGTTTCCTCCAGATGCTCTGGTTTACTCCCACATTCCAAAGGTTAGGGTTACAGAGTTGTGGGCATGCTATGTTGGCACTGGAAGCCCAGCATAATCTTTGCTGATCAAATTTAATACAATGATCCATTTCACTGAATTCTTCAATGTTCATGTGACAAATAAAGCTAATCTTTCAAAAAAAATCACAAAATTATTTTGCAATGCATTATGGAACAATGCCCATGTACTAAAAAAGGGTACAACAAATAGGTCAAGAAGCAGCAAAGGCTCAATGCTTCTAATTAATGGCACTTTCATGTTTCAAGAGTGGTGGGAAATGGGGGGGGGGGGGGGGAACCATGACACACCCACACACACACACATACATACACATATACACATACACACACACACACACACACACACACACACAGATGTTGCCAAACTTGAGTGCTTCCAGATTTTGACTTCCATTCTGCAATTATTTTTAATCTTATTATTGTTGAGAGAGCATACTACAAAATTTAGTCAACTCCAGATTGAACAAAAACTAGCTTTCAAAAACCAAATTCCAGCTAACAAATACAGTGATTACAACGAGTGGACAAGAGTCAGTTAACTATAACAGGTAAAATAATTATTGAATCTTACCGTACTTATATACTATGGTTTCCAATTAAGTCATACAATGCTACAAATGTGTGCATGCAATGGTTTTGACCATTGCATAGGAATGCGAGAGACTGAGAAGCTAAAAAAGGTACTACTGCAAAACCACTTTCGTTTTATGATATGCAAAAAGCAGTGGTGATTTCCAATCCAATTAGCTCTTCAAATGATCCTTCTATTAAAAAACCAATCAACACAAAGATCTGGATAAAGCAATGCTGTGGTAGTTCAATCAACAAACAGGTGAAGCTACACTAGTGTCAGGACTTGGTTGTGAAAAAGTCACTTTGATCAGACACAAAGAATTGATGAAATTTTAGTGCTTCAGCTGAAGGGCAGACTGGTTTTGAATAAAGGACATCACACCCACAAGTTCTATCATCAGGAGAAACACAGCTGCTTATTATGAGCTTCTAACTTCCAAGAGGAATATAGTATTCATTAGAAAATGATTATCAGAACAGATTTACATTGCAGATAAAACGGGCTTCATTGGAAATGTTTACAAACCTTAGCAGTTGATTCTGAGCAAAGTCCTCCAGACTATGGAGGATAATACTCATGCACTGTGCAAATATACGAGGCATACACATGCTAATTAAGCCACTTGATTGGCCACTGTACACTACTCTTCATCTGTATATGAGACAATACATTCACTTAAACGAATTGAGATCAATAATATACCCAGATTACTTCAGACGAAAATCAGCTTTAATATAGTGGCTGAGAAAGGTTTTTCTTCGTGTTTTCACACAACATAGCAAGTGGCCACTTGTTCATCAAATCTTGGCCAACTCTTGGAACATTCCCTTTAATCTCATTACCCATTTTGCTATATGCAACTCAAAAAATTGTATTTTTAAACAAATCATAAATTTCATTTTTGATTACTTGATATTCCACAATTTCAGAGCAAGTGATTTGGGGACTGAAGTTCAATTCAAGCTGGTCCAATCTTGGCAATTTACTTGCAATTATTTTGTCACCAAGTTATTTGTGGCATCCTCCAAATGCTTGTGCTTCATATACTTATCAATCAGCTAGTTGGCCACCATTACAGAAACTCAAATGTTATTTAGCAAGGAAGCCTTATCGCTGATTGGCTGTGTGGTGAACTTTGTGTGTTGTGGTCTGGAATTTTGCTCACATTGGCTCAAATAGGATTGAGGCCCACATGTCTGTTTATCGAATTGTTTGTGGAAAACCACTCTTCTTGTAATTTTCTTGCATGCTGTGAGTTTGCATTCGCCATGACTTTCACTGATGCTCAGTCGAATTTGTGCCCCTTTTGATCATCATGGGTAGAAGCTAGGGAGAGTTGGTCATGCTGCTCAAAAGCCAGATGATGCTCATGGATCCTTGTGGATAGTTTTCTCCCAATCTGACCGACATAGTATTTGCTGCAGTGCCGCATTGGATTTTGTAGACCACATTGGTCTTGTCCAATAGCTTGGTTCATTTTTTTAGTCTGCAAAGTACTCACCCTAATGTTGTTGTTGGCTTATGTGCGACCAAAATTCTGTTCTTGGAGTAGTCAGGCTGTCATTTCCGAGATACTGTATTTCGAATGTAGGGAAGGACAACCTGTTTGGTCACTTCTTGGTGGATGTGTTGTTGATCTCGTAGGCATCTTTGTATGAAGTTCTATCGATATCCACTTCTTTTGAAAACTTTAGAGAGTTGTTTCTCCTCTTTATCCTTTAGTTCCACCATGCTGCAGTGCGTCTATGCTCTTCGGAACGAAGTTTTGATACAGCTCTTCTTGTGTGCATTTGGGTGGTAGTTTAGGATCGTTTACAATAAATGGAAGCTTCCAAAGTGTCATCTGTGTTTCGACTGACAAGCATGTCCAAGAATGCTTAGTTTCTCCTTAGTTTGTTTGCATTGCGAACTTACTATTGTTAATTAGTTCATAAATTTTTTCAATTTCACTGCATTTTACCATAACAAAAGGTATCATCAACATAACTGACCCAAATTTTAGGATTTATAATTGGCAACACTGTCTTTAACTTTTGCATGACAGCCCGTCCGCTATGAACCTGAAGCAGAGACACACTACAGCAGAGGTCACCAACCATTTTTGCACCATGGACTGGGGGGGGGGGGGGGGGTGGAGAGAGGTGTTGATGACAACCAGCATATAGGTGATAAGTCAACTATAAGTCACTTATAAGTGGCTAATACACTCAATTTCATTTCTAAAAGGGTTTATCTAACAAATTTAATATTAAACACACAGCACATATTTTCCTCACATGAACATATAAAATCATTGCAAAACACCAATAATCGCTGAATCAGTGGGAACCCTGGGCTTGTTTCCCTGCAACAAGACGGTCCCATTGAGGGATGATCAGAGACAGCGATACTCAAAGGGTGTTCCTTATGTCCAGTTTATTCCGCAATTTAGTTTTCGTTGCATTCATTACAGAAAACCCCACTTTGCAGAGATATAATGTTGGAAATGGAAGAAACGTTTTCAGTGCTTTCATGGCATCTCAGGATATTCAGCCTTTACTTTGATCCAGAATGCCGACAGAGATGTTATGTCAAACTTACTTTTCAGCCCACCATCATTTGCAAGCTCGTGGAGTTGATCTTCTTCCCGCACTGACATGGATGATTCACTGGGGACATTCACAAATGGGTCACGGACCTATTCCTTTACACATCTTGGGTCATTTGCGGTTGGGAAGTAATGCTAGCATCCTGTCGACAGCGAAGATAAGTGATCGGGCACCAGCTGTGAGAAGGATGGTGCAGCCTCAGTCTCTCCCAAAATCCCAGCTAATGTTGGGAACATGTCAAATATGCCCCTGTCCACTTGACATCCCCACAGTTCCAGTTTGGCTTTGAAAGCAGACACTTTATCTGCCAACTTGAAGACAATTGTCATTCTCCCCTGAAGTGAGAAATTGAGTTTAGTGTGCAGGTTGAAGATGTCACACAGATAAGCAAGTTTTGTTATCCACTCCTCGTCACTGAAGTGTGCTGCCAGTGGTGACTTTTTTCCTGAAAGAAATCTCTGTAACGGCTCTCTTAACTCAAAAACCCTGGCCAGGGCTCTCCCCCTTGAAAGCCACCTGACTTCAGTGTGAAAGAGAAGGCGTTTATGCTCTGCATCCATTTCCTCACAAAGCTGCTCAAACAGATGTGAGTTAAGGGTTTTTGCATGATGTGATTGATAACTTCAACAACGTTACTCAACACGCTGTTAAGATCAGGTGACATTTTTCGGCTAGCCAGCATTTCCCTGTGTATGACAGTGTTTAGACTGTCAGGAGCAACCTCTTTAGGAACCATTAGGAGGTAGTGACCATAATATGATATGTTTTAACCTACAATTTGAGAAGAAGGGAAAATCAGATGTGTCAGTATTAGAGTTGAACAAAGGGAACTATGGAGCTATGAGGGAGGAGCTGGCCAAAGTTCAATGGAACAATACCCTAGCAGGGAAGACAGTGGAACAAAAATGGCAGGTATTTCTGGGAATAATGCAGAAGGTGCAGGATCGGTTCATTCCAAAGAGGAAGAAAGATCCTAAGGGGAGTAAGGGGCGGCCGTGGCTGACGAGGGAAGTAAAGCGCAGTATAAAAATAAAAGAGAAGTAGTATAACATAGCAAAGATGAGCGGGAAACCGGAGGACTGGGAAGCTTTTAAAGAGCAACAGAAGATAACAAAAAAGGCAATACGCCAAGAAAAAATGAGGTACGAAGGTAAACTAGCCAAGAATATAAAGGAGGATAGTAAAAGCTTCTTTAGGTATGTGAATAGCAAAAAAAAAAGTTAAGACCAAAATTGGGCCATTGAAGACAGAAACAGGTGAATTTATTATGGGGAACAAGGAAATGGCAGACGAGTTGAACAGGTACTTTAGATCTGTCTTCACTAGGGAAGACACAATCTCCCAGATGTAATAATGGCCAAAGGAACTAGGGTAAAGGATGAACTGAAGGAAATTTATATTAGGCAAGAAACGGTGTTGGATAGACTATTGAGTCTGAAGGCTGATAAGTCCCCAGGACCTGATGGTCTGCATCCCAGGTACTTAAAGAGGTGGCTCTAGAAATCGTGGACGCATTGGTAATCATTTTCCAATGTTCTATAGATTCAGGAACAGTCCCTGCTGATTGGAGGGTGGCTAATGTTGTCCCACTTTTCAAGAAAGGAGGGAGAGAGAAAACAGGGAATTATAGACCGGTTAGCCTGACGTCAGTGGTGGGAAAGATGCTGGAGTCAATTATAAAAGATGAAATTACGACACATTTGGATAGCAGTAGAAGGATCAGTCCGAGTCAGCATGGATTTATGAAGGGAAAATCCATGCTTGACTAATCTTCTGGAGTTTTTTGAGGATGTAACTATGAAAATGGACAAGGGAGAGCCAGTGGATGTAGTGTACCTGGACTTACAGAAAGCTTTTGATAAAGTCCCACATAGGAGATTAGTGGGCAAAATTTGGGCACATGGTATTGGGGGCAGAGTACTGACATGGATTGAAAATTGGCTGGCTGACAGGAAACAAAGAGTAGTGATTAACAGGTCCCCTTTGGAGTGGCAGGCTGTGACCAGTGGGGGTACCGCAAGGTTTGGTGCTGGGACTGCAACTGTTTACAATATACATTAATGATTTAGATGAAGGGATTAAAAGTAACATTAGCAAATTTGCTGATGACACAAAGCTGGGTGGCAGTGTGAAATGTCAGGAGGATGTTATGAGAATGCAGGGTGACTTGGACAGGTTGGGTGAGTGGGCAGATGCAGTTTAATGTGGTTAAATGTGAGGTTATCCACTTTGGTGGCAAGAACAGGAAGGCAGATTACTATTTAAATGGAGTCAAGTTAGGAAAAGGGGAAGTACAACGAGATCTAGGTGTTCTTGTACATCAGTCAATGAAAGCAAGCATGCAGGTACAGCAGGCAGTGAAGAAAGCTAATGGCATACTGGCTTTTATAACAAGAGGAATTGAGTATAGGAGTAAGGAGGCCCTTCTGCAGCCGTACAGGGCCCTGGTGAGGCCACACTTGGAGTATTGTGTGCAGTTTTGGTCTCCAAATTTGAGGAAGGACATTCTTGCTATTGAGGGAGTGCAGCATAATTTCACAAGGTTAATTCCTGGAATGGCGGGACTGTCATATGTTGAAAGATTGGAGCGACTGGGCTTGTATACACTGGAATTTAGAAGGATGAGAGGGGATGTGATTGAGACATATAAGATTATTAAGAGATTGGACACACTGGAGGCAGGAAGCATGTTCCCGCTGATGGGTGAGTCCAGAACTAGAGGCCACAGTTTAAGAATAAGGGGTAGGCCATTTAGAACTGAGATGCGGAAAAACTTTTTCACCCAGAGAGTGGTGGATATGTGGAATGCTCTGCCCCATAAGGCAGTGGAGGCCAAGTCTTTGGATGCATTCAAGAGAGAGTTAGATAGAGCTCTTATAGATAGTAGGGTCAAGGGATATGGGGAGAGGGCAGGAACGGGGTACTAACTATGTATGATCAGCCATGATCACAGTAAATGGTGGTGCTGGCTAGAAGGGCCAAATGGCCTACTCCTGCACCTACTGTCTTTTGTCTATTGTCTTTGACTCGGGTAGTGAAACTAGACAGCCGTCCAGTCATAGCTGCAGCCCCGTCTGTGCATATTCCAACACAGAATGTCAGTCCAGTTTGCCTGACATGTAGTCATTCAAAGACTAGAATAGCTCTGCCCCAGTTGTGTTAGTTGGCAGCAGCAGTGCACACAACATATCCTCATGCACATCGTCTTAAAATATATATCGCACAAAAACCAGCAGTATTGCCTTATTGTCAACATTAGTAGACTCGTCGACCTGGATATAGCATGCCATGGTGACTCATAAAACTGTTCCAACAGCTGTGCCTCGATGTCCTCTGCTATGTCATCGATTCTCCTTGAAACCATGGTAGCTGAAAAAGAAACCTGTGCCATCTTGTTAGCTGCAGCTTCTCCCAACAGTTCACGGCACATGTCCTTGGCAGCAGGCAGAATCAATTCTTCACCAACAGTGAAAGGCTTCTTAGCCTTAGCAATATGGCTAGCCACTAAGTACGATGCTCTCAGAGCAGCAGCAATTGTGGAGGTGGTGGCTCTCAACACTTGCTTCTGTCCCGCTTGCTCACATTTTGTCCACTCAAAAAACTCAACAGGTTTGTCTTTAAGTGCAGGGCGCTTGGACTCAAGATGCCGAAGCAGTTTTGAGGGCTTCATTGCCTCGTTAGGCAGCTTGTCTCCACACATCATACACACGAGGGCTTGGAGCGTGCGAGTCAACGGTCGCATTAAAGCCATATTTTTGTTGTATTTTCTGTTGAAGGAAGCTTTCTTTTTTTGCAGTCTCGGCCTCAGCTGTCTCTGCGTTATCATCATCGTTAGGCCTTTTATGTCCCCTACCACCTCTTCCAAAGAAACTCTCAAGCGACGTTTGTTTTTTACTCGAGTAGTTGTAGGTTAATGACTAACTGATGACCTCGCAAGCATTCAAGTTCAACAGTGGGCGTGACAGGGAATGAGGAAAGGTGCAGCTGACTCATATTGTTCCATACCTCCAAATCATATAATTTCCTCGCGGCCCAGTATCACATGCTTTGCAGCCCAGTGATTGGGGACCACTGCACTACAGCACCAAAAGGGATGGCCTTCTAGCTATTCAAAATATCTCAGAAGGACCCAACTGCTCCAAGAATACAGAATTTCAGTCAAACATAAGCGAACAGCAACGTTGAGGAGAATACTTTGCAGACCAAAAGAATGAACCAGGCTACCGGACAAGACCAATGTGGTCTACAAAATCCAATGCCGGGACTGCAGCAAATATTACATCAGCCAAACTGTGAGAAAACTATCCACAAGGATCCATGAACATCAACTGGCTGTCAAGAGACATGACCAACTCTAGTCTCTTACCCATGAAGATCAAGAGGGGCATAAATTCAACTGGGCATCAGTGGAAGTCAAGACGCAAGCGAACACACAGCATGAAAGAGGATTCCTGGAAACATGGCTTTCCATGGACTACTCTAAACAATAGACATGTAGATCTATTTACAATGCAATGCACGAAGTTCGCCACACAACCAATCAGCAATGAGACTTCCTCCCTACTTCACAACTGAGTTTCCATAATGATGACCATTCAGCTGTTAAGTATATAAAGGCCAAGCATTCGCAGCACACCACAATTAACAATGCACTGATGATGACTCCTCATATGGTGACGAAACATTTGCAAGTAAACTGCCAAGATCGGAGAGCAACTCAGCCATCGATCACCTGAGCTACACATTTCCTGAATTATTTCCAACTAATTCAAACTGTTATGCAGTTGGTCACCACACAAGGTACTTTGGCCCACCAAATCCAATTTAACCACCAGACATCCAATTATACTAATCCACAAATTGTCTTCAACACTTTCACATCAACTCACATCCAGATGAAGGGTAATTTGCAGAGGCCAGTTAACTTATCGACCCCAATTCTTTGTGATGGGATAAGATACTAGAGCACTCTGAAGAAATCCATGCAGTCACAGTGAATGTGCAAACTCTAAACAGACAATAATGGAGGCCAGGCTTGAACCAATGTCATTAAATCTGTGAGGGCGCAATTTTGCTAGACATCACTGTATCATCTAATTTTTCTTTCATCAGAAGAAACTGATGTATGGTCAACTTTTTATACCAACCAACAGAGAATCATTAATCAGGACTGATTCAAAAGCATGTTGGAGAAGGAACCCGTATATTATCTTTTTGGAATTAGCTGGTTATTTTGGATACAATTTATGACACTGGCAGAGAATGGTTCAAAGAAATCAAGCAGACTGATCAAATAGAGCAAAAACTTAGTACAGTTAAACTCTGACAATGATTCAAACAAGAAATTTCAGCAATGTGCCTCAGTGGTTTTGCAGTAAATGAAGTTCAAAATATCTCTGCAGAAACTGGATAACCATGGTCATGAACCAGAATCTGAGCAGCTTTCTGATAACATAGTTCAGTGGGTATTAGAGGACCTGTGGCTTGTGAAAGACAGGAGGAATATCTGATTCTACTGCTTCAGGTTTCTAACAGAAAACCTCATCTGCAAACATTGAACAACAAGATGCCACATCCTTGCATGAGAAATCATTTGAGTGCTACAGTCAAATTGGTACAAGGAGGACAGGTCAATGAAACAAAGATTAATCAATAAACATGTTGCAACAAATTATTGAAGTGTTTAAGGCCTGCACTGTCTTCTGTTAAGTGAGACTCAACTGCAGTGGTGAAGTATCAAAGAATACTTATCTCTAATCACCAGTTCAATCTCAACTAGCAAAGTGCTTTCAATTCTTCTGGATATAAACCCTGAGAAAAGGTTCCAGTAACAACTCAAAATGCGCACAGCATGTTTCGCACAACTCAGACGTGTCCTCATGGAATAGCGAGTCAATCTTTTGCCTAACAAAAAATAACTTAAATGACCATTATCCTAAAATAAAAGTAAAATGTATACATTTTAAAGGATAGTGAGACTGAAAAGAATTAATTTTTGATTCAAGAGCATTATTCAACACATTTCTCATTTCTACCACCCTCACCTTATAACACCCCATGCAATGTTTATATTATTAATTTGTTATTGATTTCTACTAACTCTACCCGTCACCAGTAAGAGATTACTCAGGAATGGAAAAGAAAATGCATTTACCTTAATTTGCAGTGCCAATTATTTTAAGGCAAGAAGTGAAAGAAAAAAAACCTGAATATTGGCAGAAACCAGGTTAAATGATATACCAAAATCACAGGAAATGCAACACGAACAGTGAGCATTTGCCACTTCCTACTTGACTGGAAGTTATCACACCACAAACTTACACTGCAGTCATCTCAGCCATTTTATCAGTCACAAAGAAACATTCATCCAAAGCCATCTCATGAAAAATAAAAGTATTTGATAAAACTGGGTTTTCGGGAGACTTCCAGTAAGATGGCGATTGTTTAGTTGCTCCGAACTTTTGCTCCGTTATTCTTCTTACCTTTGCACTATGTGTCTCCCTTCTTAAACCTTAGTTAGGTATTTTATTAGTTCTCTTCTACCTGCCTGCGAACACATCTATCTTATAATGGCTACCAAAAGTACTAAAACAGGGAAAAAGGAAACTTCTACGGCTTTGTCGGCTGAGATTCTCGCTGTTCTGGAACAACATCGACAAGATACTTTAATGGATTTTAGAACTGAATTTAGAACTTCTTTCAACCAGCTGAATGTCAAACTGGATCAGATTAATGCTAGAGTGGATGATCATGCTGAACATTTATCTCGCATTGACGTAACTTCTGAAGATTTAAAACACCATGTTCAATATCTTGAAACTCTCTGCTCCAACCTAGAGGAGAAGAACAGTAAACTTTTTTCCAAAATGGTGGATCTTGAAAATCGGAGCAGACGTTGCAATCTACGAATTCTTGGTTTGCCAGAGGCCACCGAAAAGGGCTCTCCCGTTGAATTTTTTTCCAAGTTTCTCTGTGAGATTTTCGGGAAAGAATTTTTTCCGACTCCACCTGAGCTTGAAAGGGCACACAGGATCTATGTTCCTCGAGCAATTCTGGGTTCCCACCCACGGCCGATTATTTTATGCTTTCATCAATACCAGGTGAAAAACCGTTTGATGATGGAGGCACGCCGCAGAGGTACTTTTGCCTTTCAAAATACGGTCATTCGTTTTGTGGAGGATTTTGCCCCCCAGGTTCTGAAGATGCGTGCTGAGTTTAAAGGTGTAATGAAAGTACTTTTTGATCGTGGTCTCAGACCCTCTCTCCGAAACCCAGCCGATCTTCGAATTACGCTTACTACTGGAGATTATAAGTGGTTTAAATCAGTGAAGGAGGCTGAGGCGTTTGTTGGAAGTCTGCCAGCCACCTCGTCTTCTTCGGAACCAGCCTGACTTTCTAAAATGGTTGATAAGTACTTCTCGAAGTAAAACTATTTTTTCCGAACTCAGACTTTACTTGAATAATTTCAGTCATTATCTATTGAAACTCTAAGGGCTGTAGTCAATCTCTCCTTGGACTTGGTGCATTTTTTCTAAATAGATAATTTAAGTTTAATGTTTCCTTGCGAACTTTTAGATTTTACCTGTGTAATCTATTTTATTTTTGTATAACCTTATCTATAGAGAATTACAATTGTCTTTAACTTGTTTTGGAGGTTTGGAGTTTTTATTGAAGGCCTCCCTGTTGGTTGATTCATAGTTTAAGTTTTGCTTTTTTTTCTGTAAATGGTTGGTAAGGACTCTTTGAATTTTATAATTTCCCCCTTTTCTCCCTCCCTTTTTTTTCTTTTAACCTTTTATAATTTTTCGCGGGTAGGTTAGTTTTAGTTGTCTTCTGATTTTCTTTGTATTAAGTTTTATACTTCTGTTGAAGTTGTTCCTATTTATAATTCTGTTTTCTAGTGCATAAATTAGTTATTTACTATATTATTTATACGGAACTTTTGTTAACGACACAGAACTGGAAGTCATACTTGGGTTAATTTTTTTGGTAGAGCTAGCTGCTTTTTTAGGTAGCCGTCTAATTTTGAGTTGCGGAGGGGGTGGATTCTCCAGTTCCAACACTACTCACTGTTTCTTTTGTTTTCCTTTGTTATTCAGGACATGTCTCTGTTTTGATTCTACGGATCTATGTTTACATTTTTGCTCCCAGACTGTTATTGTACTGCTTGATTTTTTTATATGCCTGCTACCTTCTATGCACTAACAATTGATAATGGTTAATTCACTTAAATTTGTGAGCTGGAATGTAAAGGGATTGAATCATCCTGTTAAAAGAAGGAAGGTCTTCTCGCATATTAAACAACTCAAAGCTGACATTGCTTTCCTTCAAGAAACTCATATTCGTAGTTCTGATAATTCTCGGCTTCTGTCAAAGTGGGCGGGTCAGCATTTTCATTCATCCTTTGCTGCCAAAGCTAGGGGGGGGTCGCCATCCTTATTAATTCAAATATTCCTTTTGAACTCCATAATAAGATATCTGATACAAATGGCCATTTTATTATTGTTTCTGGTAAATTATACAATACTAAAGTTGTACTAGCAAACCTGTATGCTCCCAATTTTGATTATGTTAATTTTTTTGAACGTTTTTTCTCCTCGCTACCAGATTTAAACTCATATTCTCTTATACTGGGTGGCGATTTCAATTGTTGGTTAGATCCTAATTTGGATCGATTGTCCTCTGTTACTAGACTACTTACTAAATCTGGGATTACAGTCACAAGGAAGTTTAAAGATCTCTTTCGTGAAAATTTTGCCAATCTTTCATATACTATAAAACAGAGTCTGTTACAATGGTCACCTCTATCTATGTCTTTGGTAGGTCATATCAATGTTGTTAAAATGTATGTTCTCCCTAAACTTTTATATTTATTTCAATCAATCCCAATTTTTATTCCTAAATCTTTTTTTGATTCCTTAGACTCTATTATTTTGTCATATCTGTGGAAGAATAAGCGCTCTAGAATTAATAAAGTTTATCTCCAAAAATCTAAAAAAAGAGGGTGGCATGGCTTTACCTAACTTTCGTTTATATTATTCGGCAGCCAATATACGTTGTGCTACCTTTTGGTCTTTTTTCCATGGCTAACCCGAGTGCCCTAATTGGGTGGCAATGGAGTTGAGTTCCACTAAAGATTTATCTATCTCTGCGTTTCTTGGCTCTGTACTCCCTAGCAGTTTGTCCAGATTAATTGTTAATCCTCTTGTAGACACACTTTGCGTATATGGGCTCAGTTTAGGAAGTTTTATGGTTTCCATGGTTTTTCCTTTTCTAGCCCTATCTTACATAATCACCTTTTTTTACCTACTACGTATGATTCAGCATTCCATGATTGGTATAGGAAGGGCATTAGACATTTTGAAGATTTTTTATTGATAATCGCTTCACATCTTTTCAACAGCTCTCTGCTAAGTTCAATCTGCCCAATGCTCATTTTTTTAGATATCTCCAAATTAGACACTTTATTAATCCTTTAATTCCTAACTTCCCTGAAATGCCTGAGAAAAATGTTATGGATTTCTTTCTTTCTATTAATCCACTAAGTAGAGGTTTAATATAATTTATTCATGATAAATTAGCATCCATACGGCATGCCCCTGTGGATAAAAATAGAATGGCTTGGGAGAATGATTTAAATATCTCCTTATCTGATGAGACTTGGGATTCGATTCTCAAATCGGTTAACTCAACCTCTCTTTGTGCTCGCCATTGCCTTTTCCAGTTTAAGATTGTTCATAGAGCCCATATGTCTAAATCTAAACTATCTCGATTTTACCCTAACATTAGTCCTCTCTGTGATAAATGCAAAAGGGGCGAGGCCTCTCTCATTCATATGTACTGGTTTTGACTAGCTTGGAGAAATTTTGGAAAGACTAAGTGTCGAATATTATCTTTTGCTTCTCTCTTGGCTAGACGTTTAATCCTCCTTAGATGGAGAGATGTTGCCCCGCCCACATATGCTCAATGGCTTAATGATATTATGTCCTGCTTAGACCTTGAAAAAATTCATTATTCAGTTCTTAATTCGGATACAAAGTTCCATAAGGTCTGGGGACCTTTTATTGAGTATTTTCATAACCTTCCTCTTAACTAAGGTTTTTTTTTCGGTCCCTTGCTTTCAGCTCCTTTTTTGTTGGTAGTAGGCGTTAATACCTTCTGTTGCTAAGCGTATTTACAGTTTGGGGGGTTTGAATGTCCTGATGTATACTCTCTAGATTGTGTTGTGGTTGGTCTGGAGTTCTTTTTTGTTGCGGGGCTTGGGGAGGATACTAATTTTACATATCTTCAATTTGGGTGCTTTCTCAATTATCTTCTTTTGTATTATATTATTATTGTATGTTTATTTTTGCACTGTATTAATGTTCTTCATTTCGATCTGGGTTTTTTTTATCTGTAGTGATGTAGAAAATGTATTTAAAAAACTAATAAATAAAAAAAACCTACAAAAAAAAACTGGGTTTTCTTGCATGGATGAGTGTAGGGCCAGGGAGATGATTTTTGCCGTGGACCTGTTTCAGTGGTAGGTGAACTGCAGTGGGTCGAGGCTGGGAGACTGAAATCAAAGAACCTCATGGTAGTGGATGCCAAAGCTACTGGGTGATAGGCTTTAAGGCACGTTACCTTATTTATCTTTACCACCAACATGAGAGTGGTCTTCCTGACGTAGGACTGTTGGTGCAAGTGCTTTGGAGGCTGTTAGGGCAGGTTCAATGGGGCATTCACTTTGGGACATTCACTGACCTCAATACAAGGAAGCTCAAGTTTAAGCAGTTTGGAGGAAAGTCGGGGGGGGGGGGGGGTGGAATATCAGACAGGTTTTTTAAAAAATGGCATGGAATGAGCTGCTAGGGGTGGAGGTAGAAGCAGATACATTAGAGGCACTGAATAAACTCTTAGTCAGTCACATGGGTGAAAGAAAAATGGAGGGCCATATGGGACAGAAGGGGTACAACATCGAGGGCAAAAGGACCTGTGCATTGTGTGGGACTGTTCTGTGTATACCTTTGGGGGGGGGGGGGGGGGGAGGGGAGGAGGTTAAATACAGTCCACAGAACAAAGTATAATATTCAGGTCAAGGCAGATAGGTATTTGAGATAAAAACAGTATATACTGCAGATAAACACGAGAAAATCTGCAGATGCTGGAATTTCAAGCAATAAACACAAAATGCTGGTGGAACGCAGCAGGCCCGAAACGTCGACAGCGTTTCTCCTATAGATGCTGCCTGGCCTGCTGCGTTCCACCAGCGTTGCAGATACTCAGGTTAGGCAGCATATACAGAAAAAGACAATTAAATTTTCAGGTCAACAACCTTCCACCAGCACTAATTTTCACTCTTCATAGATGTGTGTCTGATCAGCTGAGCAGCTCCAGTATTGTGGTTTCAGACTACCAGCATCATTGATCACATCCCTCAATGAACTTCCTCTTGCTTTTGAACTTCAAATTATTTTCGGCCTTGGGAAACCGCTTTGCTATTTCATACATAAATTCCCTGAACAGTCAGCATTTTTATTTGACCTCATATTAGTACTGAAACCATTTAAAACTGTACTAGATCTGGAGTTCATTTCTATGACTAATACTTATTAAAATTAGTCTATTGATTGACATACAATTTGGGCTTTCTTGTGCCAATGAAAATTTTACTTCAGCATTCTCCAACACTGAACAGTAAATACTTAATAAAAAAAAAAGGAAACCACAACTAAGCTTAGACTAGAATTCTAGGAAGTCCATGAGCTCATGTCCCAAAACACAAGTGAGCAAAAGGCAACAGCTCAAAGAAATTTATGATCTTGGAAACAAAGTATAACATGCAAGAATTACAAATTAGAACAGCATTAAAATCAAATGAAATTTAGAACAATGACAAGATACAAGCATTTCAAATATTAAATCCACTCAGGCCACTTCATCAAACAAATAAAAGCCCAGGCAATGTAAGAGTTCTGAAAAACCACAATGATGAAACATTCTAAAAAAAAACATGCAGCACATTAGCTTAAACCTTGAGAATTAATTTAGTGTACAGACTATCCAGCACCCTTTACTCCCTGTCCTTGCCACTCACATTCACACGTCAATGTCATGCCTAATCTCCTACCTTCCATTATCCCTACCCCTCCCCAATCCTGATCCCCAACAAACTTCTCCTTCAAATCCTATCTGCCTCAGGCTTTGTGATGCACTCCCAATGCAGATGAATTTGAGCAATAATCCTCTAATATTAGAATAAAAATACTTCAATTATATTTTAAAATGTAGTGGGGGAAAAAAATCAGTATTTTAAGAGCAGAGAAATACTGAGTCATAAAAGCAATTCTTAATAACACTTGCCATTCAGGATTTCCCTAACTGTCAGCCTTGCTTGAAATTATATACTTTACTATAAAAAGGTATATTGATATCTTAAAAAAACAGTTAATCAAAGTGTATTTAATAGACATTGTTACTATGCATACAATAGAAATCCACAAGTGCAGTAAGACTCCTAAAATCTGCTGTAAGATCGTGAAGAAATATGCATGTTTCAGCATCTGCTCCCAGCACTTTTACAACTTAGAAGCTTTTGGTTTCCACACATTTAAAAATTCATGGCTTGTGGAAAGTTGCCATTAGCATGTAACATCCATGTGAATGGATAGTGAATTAAAACCTTACGAGGAGCAACAACCAATAGTTTAGAAGATTTGAGTCAAGAGGGTACTGAATTACTTGAGTTTTACTAAAATCAGATTTTACTTACTAGAGTTTCTTCCACAATTTTCAGCCACAAAATCTGAACTAATCTTCAGAATTAAGGTTTTTCCTATATTTTGACAGAAAACAATTTGGCATGGAGTGAATGTATTATTTAAGTAATTTTTATCAAGCTGGCCTAGGCTTAAACAGAATTCAGTTTAATGCCTAAAGTATTGCACACGCAGTTCACGGATCGTCTACATAGTAAATATTATTCACTTTGGTTTATTTAGCAATGAATTATCAGCAAAACTTTGTTTGGATTTTGATGACTCACTGCACATCTATTTCAAAGGTTTCAGATATTACATTGTAGAGTTTAATATTTTGATTTGGGTGATTATTTATTCTACTTTAGTTCTAATCCTAATAAATGTCATCTAAAGGTTTATCTGGAAAACACCATTTCTGAAAAATACAAATATATCTTAAAATAATTATTGTCCATTTCTTTAAAAAAAAGAGGAATTAATATGAACAGGTCTTAATGCAACAAGTATTTCCAATTTAAATATTCTGATCCAGGTTAGAAAGGCTAAAATATGAGAGAATTACTTTGGTGGGTGGACAGTATTGAATCAATGTTATAACAAAATATTTAATGTCAATATTCCTTGCCCTCCCCCAACTTTACCTTCCATACTTGCCATCTTGCATCTATATTCCTCACCTACTTATCACCTCAAAATCCTTCTTTTTCCACTCCCCTTCTCCTTTCTGTGCTGGTCATTTTGCCCCTCTGTTCTCAGTCCAAATGCAACTTCCCACATGAAGCACTGACAGTTTCTTTCCTGCCACTTATGCTACTTGGCTTGCTGAGTTTCTCCAGCAGATTGTGTATTGTTCCACACGTCCGCATTTGCAGCCTCTCATGTCTTTTATTGGATAAACTGTTCAGGGACTTTTTTTGTTTCACAAAGCAGCACTAAGTTTTGGATCAATATTTTGATTAAATCAATCAAGAGAATAGCTAAACAAATGTACTCTATTGCTCAATGTTTCATGCAACATTACATTCTTGACCAAAACTGCTATATAACTACGGTACATGCACTGCTGCAGCACCATTAATATACAACGTGTCACAGTGCTGCAAGATGGTGTTTTTTTATTACTCAGCAACAACTCGAAACTCAGCAAAACCTGGTCAAGCGTTTAAGAAACATCTTAAAAAAAAGTACAAGCAAAGTTGGCCTTGGCCTTGATAACAACAGCCAAATTGGACAATAAAATTAAGGGAAGAGACAAGAATCGGAATAACAATGTCTTGAATGGCTGCAGGATAGTTAGTGATTACAAAGGGAAGGAAGAGAGTAATTGTAAAACAATTATTACTTGACTTCGATGTCAACACAAGAGTGATGGGTAGACCCAGACAGGTAAACTAAGCTTTGGATAAGCTCAACTTTACCAAGGCTGATAAATCACCAAATGGGAAAACCGAATGCAATACATTGCAAGGTAATAAAAGCATGGGTGAGGGTTTCAGCAGAGAGAGCTGCAGTTGAATAGATGATGATATACCAGTATTTCTTTCTCAATGCCAAGAATAACATCCAGTTGTGAATATAACACTCTGGTCTCTAATTACTCCTCCCCGTCAAAATATTCAATATTACCTTTTATTTTACTGAGATCAAATCAATCTGTAACAGAAATCAGTTCAAAGTGTACAGATGTAACATTTCTATTTTCCATGCACCCTTGTAGTTCTGGTACATGCATTAATGTAAAGAGCTAAAATGGCCTGAATTCATTTCCTTTTATATACAGAATACCATATCTAAAATTCATATACACAAACATGCAAACCAAAAGATCATTATTGTAGTACAGGAATTAATTAAGCAAAGAGCACCAATTTTAATCTGTACCCATTCCTCTTTTTCAAACAAATGATCAGTAATCTTAACCCTTTATGAGCATCAATAATGCAAAAGGTAGCAAGGTGAAGGCCGTTTTGGAGAGTGGGGTTTGCATTTGGTAATGGCAGAGTTCAATTGCCACTAGCATGTAACATCCATGTAAACCAATAGTGAAATCCAATGCACTTTTATAGAAGTGCTTACAGGGCAGGTAAACAGTATCAGTATTCTACTTATTTCTACATAACTCCCCAGTTCATTTGAAAGTTTCCTGAGCATTACAATGGTGTCTCAATCAACGCCCAAAACAAGTGATCGTCATAGAACAGTTGTTTATTCCATCAGCAAATCCATAACAATCATGATCAATTTTTATTTCATTTATAAAAATCACAGGACTGTAGCCAAGCATAAGCATGCATACACACTGTACAATTTTGCTTCTTGAAAATGCTATTTTTGATAGGTGAAAATTTAATTTTTGGTACAGAACTTACTATTCTACGATTTCAGTTTTGGGGATTGAATTTCAAGTCTAATCTTTCTTTGTCATTGCCATAGTGAACAGAAACAATCTAAGTTGACCAAACATTACCAATCCAAAGTAACTTTTTTTACGCCAATCACTTTCCCATTAATTCTGTCACTCATCCACAAGCTAGAGACAATTTATAGTGGCTTATTAACTTACCAACCTGCACATCTTTGTGATATGGGAGGAAACAGGAGCACCAGGTGGAATCCCATGAAGTTATGGGAGAGAATATGCAATCTCCACACAAACAGCACTAGAGATCAAGACTGAACCAATTCAGTCCACAAATCTATGCCACTACTAACACTGACCCCACTTCCACCTCTTAACTCTCTCCACACCCCTCACAATTGCTGCTAAAACCCTCATCACCATTGAAAAATTATGATTCTTACAAATCCTGATCCACTTGTCTTGATGTGTATCCCATACAATTTGAAGTCTGATAAACTTAACTGCTTGAGTGTCCTGGATTCTTCTTGCACACAGGACCTCAGGTTTTATGCACAAGTGATTACTGCTCTGCAAAGTTCACAGTTAAGGAATGTAGCTATGTTAAAATTCCTGAACACTGTTTCAATGATCTCCATGTACAATTGTACTCCCTGTACAATTTCCTCAGGTCAGTCAACCAACAGGTGACTGTGCTCATCTTTTTTCTGGCTTCCTCCACACAGTATTTCAATCACTCCTACAACCGAAGCAAAGCCTTCAATTTCCTACCTAGGGCTGGTGGGTAATGGGTAGAAACAGATAGAGGAAAAAGCCGGGTAGGGAGAGTAGAGGAAATGTGTAAAGTGATAGCTGGGATGAGTGATAAGTCAAGTCACTTTTATTGTCATTTTGACCATAACTGCTGGTACACAGTAAAAATGAGATGTTATTCAGGACAATGGTGCTACATGAAACAGTACAAAAACCACACTGAACTACATGAAAACAACACAGAAAAAAACTACACTAGACTACAGACCTACCCAGGACTGCATAAAGTGCACAAAACAGTGCAGGCATTACAATAAATAATAGACAAGACAATAGGCACAGTAGAGGGCAGTAAATTGGTGTCAGTCCAGTCTCTGGGTATTGAGTCTGATAGCTTGGGGGAAGAAACTGCTACATAGTCTGGTCATGACAGCCTGAATGCTCCGGTGCCTTTTCCCAGATGGCACGAGGGAGAAGGGTTTGTATGAGGGGTGTGTGGGGTCTTTCATAATGCTGTTTGCCTTGCAGATGCAGCGTGTAGTGTAAGTGTCTGTAATGGCTGGAAGAGAGACCCCAATGATCTTCTCAGCTGACCTCACTATCTGCTGCAGGGTCTTGCGATTCGAGATGGTGCAATTTCTGAACAAGGCAGTGATGCAGCTGCTCAGGATGATCTCAATACAACCCCTGTAGAATGTGATGAGGGTGGGGGTTGGGAGATGGACTTTCCTCAGCCTTCGCACAAAGTAGAGACGTTGCTGGGCTTTCTTTGCTATGGAGCTGGTGTTGAGGGACAAGGTGAGATTCTCCGCCAGGTGAACACCAAGAAATTTGGTGCTCTTAGGAGAATGGGGTTGAGAGGGAAAATAAACTGGCATGATAAATGACAAAACAGACTCGATGGCTTAATAATGCTCCTATACCTCATGGTCTTATTACAATAGTTGTTGTTCAACCAATATTACCATATTATAACAGTTTTCTCAGTTCCTTGTTGGCACTTGAATTTGAAGAACTGTTCTTGCATGCTGGGGTACCATCTCTAATATCAAAGCCTGCAATGGAAGTAAATATGCGGGGGGGGGGGGGAGGGGGAGGACTCACTTGTCAAATAGATGGTTGTGAGGAAAAAGCATTTCAGGATGAATATTGTACAGTTGGTCCTCCTTATCCGTGAGGGATTGGTTCTAGGACCTCCCGTGGATACCAAAAAAACATGGATGTTCAAGTCCCTTATATAAAATGGCGTAGTATTTGCATATAACCTATGCACATCATCCCATATACTTTAAATCATCTCTAGATTACTTATAATACCTAGTACAATGTAATGCTATGTAAATAGTTGTTATACTGTCTTGTCTAGGGAATATTGACAAAAAAACTGTACATGTTCCTCTTGCTCACAACACAAGCAGCGAACGAACGAGATGCGAGGCGAACAATGATCAAACGACGAGTAAAACTTGTAATACCTGTACAGTAGTTGTTACATTGTCTTGTTTAGGGAATAAGGACGCTTTGGAGGATGCTCAATAATGCTAAAGTTAGGAACTGTGGAGGTTGAGGGCTGAGGATCTTCAAGCGTTGAACGTTGAGACATCAGAATTGCAGCTCCTCTGGGAACGCTGCTGCGGCCTCGGCATTAGCCGATGCCGATTCTCCCATGATCTTTACGTTCTTGAGGCTGTAGCACTTTATATAGCCGGCCAGCCATCCCTTACTAGCCTTAAACTCTTTTCTCTCACTCTCATCAATTCCGTCACAGTAGTGCTCATAGACTAAGAGCTTTTTCATGGGAGACTAAGAGCTTTTTGATGTATAATTTGGCCATCAACAGGGATATGCTTCTGTGACATGTCCTCCAGCCACACACTTAATGCTTTCTCAGTCTTCACAAGCACTTTATCATGAACCAGAGAGACCATTTCTGCCGTTGTAGGGGCAGCACTAACACTTCCACAAATTTCAGTTTCTTTCTGCTTTACTGTGCAAATGTTTGTTCTTACCAACCTTACAGCCCACTTCAGAATGCCACATGCCATTTTCCAAAAGATTTAATATTTCTACTTTCTTGACCAGAAACAGCACTTTACTCTCCCTCTTAGCCCTTGAGGAATTGCTTTGACCACCTAGTTGCTTTTTAGGAGCCAATTTTTCACAGGAACAAAGTAGTGAACGAATGAGACACGCGGCCAACAATGCTCGAACAAGTGCTGGAAGAGCACTTCCAGGTTTTCTCAATTCACGGTTGGTTGAATTCGCGGATGTGGAACTTGCGGATAAGGAGGGCCGATGTATGCATTTCTCTGACATAAATTGTACCTTTGAAACCTTTAAACTTGAACTATAGAAATACACCATAATGCTTTCTTTTTTAAAAAAAATCAACCCCATGTGCCAGTTCTAACAAATCTCATAAATCCTCATGTTTCACAATACACTTAAAGGCAATATGCAGCAAAGCAAAAGGGTGTAATAAAGCTAAAAACTCGAATGACCTCTATAGTATCCGACAATAGATTAATTTTAACTGGCATTTTCTTTGCAGTTTAATTATCTGTATTTTAAGCAGTCTTTAAATGCATAACAGTTTAATATGCCTCTAGTGGCACTACCTACACCGGAAGCTTCCTTGTTCTTTCATTAAGAAAATGAGTGTTCTCATCGGTTAATTCTTGTTGCAGTCCTAAGTATGCTCTAATTGGATTATCTATATTTTAATGGAATTTTTCTTATCTTTGGGCATAAAAGTAGCTGTTTTATTCTAGATGCTATATAGTTTCTGTTTTCAAGTAGTAGTGACCTGTCACTGTCCAGTTTGCTCTTTTTGTTCAATCAACTCTGAATAAAACGACTGTGAAGCAAGAGAGTTCTTGCTTCATTTCTGACCTAAAAAAAACCTTTGATTTAAACACCAGCATCCAACAACTAGTGTAGTCGGCAGGATATAACCAAGCTTTGGAATTTGTTACACTTGAAGACAAAAAAAATAGAATTTTTAGTGCACAAAAGGGGCAATAATTTCCTATATCATCTGAGGGAGAAAAAAAAACAGATTCTTACTTTGAACATCAGATGGGAGTTAGGATTGAGGACTGCTGCACTGATATTTTAAAAATAAACAAATCTGTAAAAAGAAACACAAGCTGATAAAGCCACATGCAAACCAGTGCAGCACTACTTAAATAAGCCAGTAGTATCAAAAATTAAATTCATTTAAGCAGTGGAGCACGGATAAAAAGATATAAAATCCTTGCTAGCCCTTCGAGTGCATGAGAAAACTTAACGTTCAAGCTAGTGGAGCATGGGGAAAAGAATTAAATTCAGGTTGCAGGACAACCTGTAAAAATTTTGGCTGCAAACTATTAACATTTCAAAATTGCTGTCAAAGTAATAAAAAGCAGGTATTAAATGAGATTGAATCAAAACAATGGCCAAAGTGGTGAAACTTAGAAAGAACTCTTACTTGAATAAAACACCTGTTTGATAAACAATGAAAAAAGTCCGGATAAAAAATACCAATACCAATTTATTAAGAACAAGAAGGCATGTGTTTAGATTCAGAAAATAGCTTCAACTGACTTAGAGATTTGAGATCAGTTTGATCAAATATGTGAGCGACTGGAATGAGTTAACAGGACAAGTAAAGTCTTTTACTAATCAAAAGAAACATGAAAGTTGCAATAAGCTACAAAAACAGCATGACAGAGACAGTACAACATTTAAAGAGCGAATTTTTGCATTAATCAAATGAGCAAAAAAAAACACTGTAATTCAAAGTCACACGCATAAAATGCTGAAGGAACTTGTGTTGAGATGTGCTGCACTGGATTTCCAGCATCTGCAGAATCTCTTGTATTTTTAAATTCAATTAAAGTGCACCGTTAGGGGATTGAAACAATATAAGAAAGCACAGCTGCAACTTCAAGAGGGTAGTAATGTTAGTGACACTAGTACTGCTGACACTTCACCCAAGGAAACACCTACTTTTGAAGCTCTGTCCTGGGAAACATCAAACTGTATCACTATACAGTGCCACCATCCAAACTCCAGACAATTACAGGATGGACATAACATGGACTTTAGCAGGCCCCAAGCAACTCAAGTGAGGATGACAGTGATGAAATACTAAGATTCACAACTATGTCACAACTTGCTCCAATTAAAACCAAGAGAGTGAAGATGTGTAGGAATGAAGATGAACCCATAGCTAGTATTGAAAAGCTAGTGGCAGATTCATCAACTATTGCTCAAACATTCAAAAATCTGTTGAAGGGCAGCAAGTGCTCAGAGGATCCTGTAACTCAATGAAGAACAACTGTAAGTGTTTCAAACTTTATAGGTGACATTGGGTATTGCATCTGCATTAGGGATCCCTCATAAAGGTAAACATTTACCTTGTATGTCAGTGAGAAGCACATGATTGAAGTTATAATTCAAGACCATGGAGACAGACAGCTTATTACTCTACCAAAGATTATGATTCTGCACACTGAGGGCTCCTCAATGATTGAGAGAGGAATTCGAATGGTGATTTCTGGAAATGAAGTGCTGGCATCAGGAATCATGACTCCTGCCACCTCCACACAACAGGCAGAACTAAAAGCTCTGATTGAAGTCTGTAAATTGGCGGAAGGAAGATCAGCTAGTATCTACACTGATTCTCCTATGTTAAGGCTGCATGGGGGGGGACGTCACGTGATGACGTAGGATCGAGACGCTGGAACCCAGCTCTCCCGTAAAAAGTTAATAAATTAATGTTTAAATGAAGAAAAGTTAGTCAATACTTTCTAAAAGTTACTTATAAACTACTCCGGATTGTGTCAAGCTAATGCCTCAAAGACAGAAGATGAAGAAAATTAATACCGGGAAGACTACGCAAGTTGGAGCAGGAGCAAGGCCCACGTCTACCAAAGAACTGCGGTCTCAGGTACATTATACCACCGGCGATACGGAACAGGAAACTGCGGCAACATCGGCCATTTCTAAAGGAAAAGGCCAACGTGAACTGCGCAAACGTGAAGGAAGGAGCATGCGCAAACGGGAGCAACCAGAACTACAAAGCCCAGTTACCACTGCAACTGAAAGTGATACCGAATCTGAGGGAGAGTCAGATTCTCCGGAAAGATCAGACGAAGAGGGAGATAAAAGTTCTTCTGGAAATATAGAAAAGACTTTGGAGGCAAATAATGCGTAAATTAGACACATTAAAAGTAATTAAAAGTAATCAAAAAGTACTCAAAAAAATGACAAATATGGAGATTATGCTTGATAAAATGACAAAGAGACAGGAAAAAATGGAAAAGAGAATTATGGACTTGGAAACTAAAACGGAAGACATGGTTGAAAGAATGGACAAAATGGAAAATGAAAATACTGCTTGGACATCAGAAAGAAAACAATGTATGGGAAAAATTGATAGGCTTGAAAATTTTAGTAGACGAAATAATATTAAAATTGTTGGACTTAAAGAAGATATAGAAGGACAAGATCCAATAAATTTTTTTCAAAAATGGATCCCTGAAAAATTGGAAATGGAAAGAGAAATTCCAACTGAGATTGAAAGGGCTCATAGATCCTTAAGGTCAAGACCTCAAGCTGATCAAAATCCACGATCAATTTTGAAAAAATGCTTAAGATACCAAGACAAAGAAAAGATCCTGAAGGCGGCTGTCCAAAGTGCCAAAAATAGAAACGGGCCATTGATGATAGAAGGGAAACCAGTTCTTTTTTATCCTGATATAAGTTACAACCTTTTGAAGAGAAAGAAGGAATTTAACCCAGCGAAAAAAGCCTTATGGGAAAAGGGTTATAAATTTACAATGCGTCACCCAGCAACACTGATAATTTTTTTGGAGGAGGGAAAAAAGTTTTTTTTCCAATTATCGAAAAGCGGAGGAGTTCGCACAAAAACTTTCATCTATTGACTAATTACACATAGAGGCTTCCAAACGTAATGGACTAAAGATGAAGATAGAGTCAACGAACAGAAGTGATGGACATTTATGGATATTATAGAAGAGAAAAGCAAAATTTTAGAAATACTAATTGAGAATAGTATTTTTTTTTCTTCTTATATATACACTTTTTTATGTTGCGGGGGGGCTGGGGAGCTTTGGATCGGTTATTACGGGATTCACGTGTGTAATCAAGGCGATTGCCATGACCCGTACATCTGAGGGGGGTAATGTGTTTTTTTTTCACAACAGTAGTAGGGGGGTATTTTGTTTTTTTCTTTATATTCTATTTTTCTTCTACCTTTTTGCCTGGATGATTGGTGGGGACACACATAGCAACATGGAGATTTTTATAAAGATTTCCCAGGATACCATGAAAGTTGAAAGATTAGGTATTATTATAGATTGGAGTAATATAATTTTTTAAAAAATGACTAATCTACTGAATTTTTTTAAGTTTTAATGTTAATGGGCTTAATGGGCCAGTAAAAAGAAAAAGAATTTTAACATATATTAAAAAAATGAAAACAGATATAGCTTTTTTACAAGAAACTCATTTAACAGACATAGAACAACAGAAATTAAAAAGAGACTGGGTTGGAAATGTTATTGCAGCTTCATTTAATTCAAAGGCGAGAGGAGTTGCAATTTTGGTTAACAAAAATTTACCAATTAAAATACAAAATGTATTAATTGATTCGGCGGGGAGATATCTAATTATACATTGTCAAATTTTTTCAGAACTATGGACCCTTATGAACATTTATGCACCAAATGAAAATGATGTACAATTCATACAGGAGGTCTTTTTGAATTTGGCTAACGCACATGATAAAATATTAATAGGTGGAGATTTTAACTTTTGTCTAGATCCAGTTTTAGATAGATCAACAAAGGTTGTCACAAAATCAAAAGTAGCAAAATTAACTCTATCATTGATGAAAGACTTAAATTTGATTGATATATGGAGAAGAATTAATCCAAAAGAAAGAGATTATTCATTTTATTCAAATAGACATAAAACATATTCAAGGATAGATTTTTTCCTATTATCAATGAATATTCAAGATAGAGTGAAAAATGTGGAATATAAAGCAAGAATATTGTCAGATCATTCTCCTTTAATAATGACAATGATAATGATAGATAAAGAGGAATCAATTTATAGGTGGAGATTTAATTCAGTATTATTAAAACGTCAAGATTTTTGTGATTTTATGAAAAAACAGATTCAGTTCTTTTTAGATATAAATTCACATTCAGTTGATGATAAATTTATAGTGTGGGAAGTAATGAAGGCATATTTGAGAGGTCAGATAATAAGTTATACTTCTAAAATTAAGGAATATATGATAAAAATAGATCAATTGGAAAAAGAGATTACAAAATTAGAAAAAGAATCCCAAAGAAATATGACAGAAGAAAAACGAAGACAACTTATTAACAAGAAGTTACAATATAATACACTCCAAACATATCAAACAGAAAAAGCAATTATGAGAACTAAACAAAGATATTATGAACTAGGTAAAAGATCACATAAGGTTCTTGCATGGCAGTTAAAAACAGACCAGACTTCTAAAACAATAAATGCAATTCGAACAAGAGTAAATAAAATTACTTATAAACCTTTAGAAATTAATGAAATTTTCAAGAATTTTTATTCTGAGTTGTATAAATCAGAATCACAAAATGATAATGTCAAGATAGAAAGGTTTTTATCACAAATAACTCTTCCAAAATTAAATACGGAAGAACAGAAGGGATTAGATATGCCTTTTACATTGAAAGAGGTCGAAGAAGCCCTAGGATCATTTCAAAGTAATAAATCTCCAGGAGAAGAAGGTTTTCCGCCTGAATTCTATAAAAAGTTTAATGATTTATTAATTCCTCCTTTTATAGAGTTAATACACCAAGCGGAAAGAACGCATAAACTTCGAGAATCTTTTTTGACAGCTATTTTAATAGTATTGCCAAAAAAAGATAGAGATCTTTTAAAGCCAACATCATATAGACCTATTTCTTTATTAAACACTGATTATAAAATAGCAAAAATCTTATCTAATAGATTATCTAAATGCTTACCAAAAATTAGTACATATGGATCAAACAGGATTTATTAAAAATAGACAATCGGCAGATAATGTAACTCGCTTATTTAGTATAATTCATTTAGCGCAGAAGAGGGAGGAAATGAGCGTGGCAGTTGCTTTAGATGCAGAAAAAGCATTTGATAGATTGGAATGGGATTTTTTATTTAAGGTATTGGAAAAATATGGATTAGGAGTATCTTTTATAAAATGGATTAAAACCTTAAATACTAATCCCAAAGCTAAAGTAGTGACAAATGGTCAAATTTCAACACCATTTCAGTTAACAAGGTCAACTAGGCAAGGTTGTCCATTATCACCTGCTTTATTTGTGTTGGCGATAGAGCCATTAGCTGAATTGACTAGAATGGACCCAGATATTAAGGGTTTCAGAGTTAATCAGGAAGAATACAAGATTAACTTATTTGCTGATGATGTTCTGCTTTATCTAACAAACCCATTACACTCGTTGCGTAAATTATCCTATAGATTAGGAGAATATGGGAAAATATCAGGTTATAAAATAAATTGGGATAAAAGTGAAATTTTACCTCTTACTAAAGGAGATTATAATCAACGTCGATTAATAACCCAATTTAGATGGCCGGCAAATGGTATAAAATATTTAGGTATAAGAGTTGATAATGACATAAGAACTTATACAAATTAAATTATTTACCACTATTGAAAAAAATTCAAGAAGATCTTGATAAATGGATGGTATTACCAATAACATTAGTAGGTAGAATAAATACCATAAAAATGAATATATTCCCTAGATTACAATACTTATTTCAATCACTACCAATACAATTACCCCAGAAGTTTTTTCAAGAGCTAAATAAATATGTGAGGAAGTTTCTTTGGAAAGGTAAGATGTCAAGAATATTGTTGGAAAAATTGACATGGAAATTTGATCTAGGAGGGTTACAACTTCCAAATTTTAAGAATTATTATAAAGCAAATCAACTTAGATTTATTGCATCTTTTTTTGAGAAAGATAAACCGGCATGGATTAGAATAGAACTAGATAAAATAGGAGAAAACACACCAGAAGATTTTATATATAAATGGGAATCTAAATGGATACGGGAAAAGAAAGAATCTCCTATATTAAAACATTTGATTGACTTATGAAATAAGATAAATGTTGACGATGAGACAAAGAAATCCTTATTAGCAAAGAGATCTTTAATTCAAAATAGACTTATTCCTTTTACAATGGATAATCAACTTTTATATAACTGGTTTCAAAAAGGGATTAGATATGTAGGAGATTGTTTTGAAGGAGGTATATTAATGTCATTCGATCAATTAAAGAATAAATATAAAGTATCAAACAACACTCTTTTTTGTTACTTTCAACTAAGGGCTTATTTAAGAGAAAAATTAGGTCAAACAATGTTATTACCGAAATCCAATGAAATAGAAACTTTAATTCAAAAAGGAAAGATTAAAAAATTTATCTCTTGTATGTATAATTTGATTCAAAAACAGGCAATTAAACAAGGAGTCCATAAGTCAAGACAAAAATGGGAAAGTGATTTGAATATTAAAATTGAAGGAAAAAATTGGTCAAGACTATGTCTTGAGAGTATGACAAATACAATAAACGTCCGATTAAGATTAGTGCAATACAATTTTTTACATCAATTATATACTACACCACAAAAAATAAATAAATTAAACCTAAATTTATCTGATCAGTGTTTCCGATGTAACCAAGAAATTGGTACTTTTTTTACATTCTACTTGGTCTTGTTCTAAAATTCAACCTTTTTGGACAAATTTAAGAGTTTTATTGGAACAAATTATTGGAATACAACTTCCACATAATCCAATATTACTTTTACTAGGTGATATTGAAGGGATAAAACCGATATCCAAATTGAATAAATATCAGAAAGAATTTATAAAAATTGCATTGGCAGTAGCCAAAAAAGCTATTGCAGTTACTTGGAAATCGGATACATATTTAAGTATAGATCGTTGGAAGAAAGAAATTTATGGCTGTATTCCACTTGAAAAAATTACTTATAATTTAAGAGATAAATATGAAACATTTTTGAAAATTTGGCGCCCTTATTTACAAAAGATAGGATTAAATATATAGGTGCTCCGAAGATGAAATAATTGGTTACTTGGGGAAATAAATAAATATATATACTGAAGTTATTACGAACTCCATGGAGCATGTGGGGATCTTCCAATATCCAGGCATTCCTTTTTTTTTCTTTCTTTCTTTCTTTTTTTCTATAGGGATGTTAGTGGGGAGGGGGGATGGGTAACACATATTTTCTTTTTCACACACTTTTATTCTGTAACTATTTGAAAACACAATAAAAAAAGTTTTAAAAAAAAAAAAGGCTGCATGGGAAGAAATAAAAGTTTAAAAAAACTGAACATATACAGTGAACCTGAAACTGGAATTATGGAAATGAAGTTGAACTCAATCACGAACGAACATACAAGATATCCGAGTTGCAAGTTCAAAGTTCCAGACATGAAAGTAGTTCTAGATGGAGAATGGTGGGAGGTTAAACAGTGATGGAATATGGAGTTATGGTTCTAGTCATAAACTACAAACCCCATTTCCAGGAAAGTTGGGATATTTTCCAAAATGCAATCAAAACAAAATTCTGTGATACGTTAATTCACGAGAACCTTGATTTAACTGACAAAAGTACAAAGAAAAGATTTTCAATAGTTTTACTGACCAACTTAATTGTATTTTGTAAATATACACAAATTTAGAATTTGATGGCTACAACGCACTCAACAACAGTTGGGACAGAGGCATGTTTACCATTGTGTTACATCACCTTTCCTTTTAATAACACTTTTTAATCGTTTTGGAACTGAGGATACTAATTGTAGTAGATATGCAATTGGAAATTTTGTCCATTCTTGCTTGATATAAGACTTCAGCTGCTCAACAGTCCGTGGTCTCTGTTGTCTGATTCTCCTCTTCATGATGCGCCATACATTTTCAATAGGAGATAGATCTGGACTGGCAGCAGGCCAGTCAAGCACACACACTCTGTGTCTACAAAGCCATACTGTTGCAGCCCGTGCAGAATGTGGTCTGGCATTATCCTGCTGAAATAAGCATGGATGTCCCGGGAAGAGACGTCACAACATATGTCTCTCTAAAATCCTAATATACGCCTCAGAGTCAATGGTACCTTCACATACATGCAACTCAACCATGCCGTGGGCACTGATGCACCCCCATACCATCACAGATGCTGGCTTTTGCACCTTTCGCTGATAACAATCAGGATGGTCATTTTCATCTTTGGCACGGAGAACTCGACGCCCGTTTTTTCCAAAAACTAGCTGAAATGTGGACTCATCTGACCACAGCACACGGTTCCACAGTCTTTCGGTCCATCTGAGATGAGCTCGGGCCCAGAGAGCTCGCTGGCGTTTCTGCATAGAGTTTATGTATGGCTTCCTCCTTGTGTAATACAGTTTCAAGTTGCATTTGTGGATGCAGCGACGGACTGTGTTAAGTGACAATGGTTTTCCAAAGTACTCCCGAGCCCAGGTGGCTATAATTGTACAGTAGCACGACGGTTTCTTTGGCAGTGCCGCCTGAGGTCTCGAAGATCACGCGCATTCAACAGTTGTTTCCGACCACTGAGATGTCTCTGAATTCTCTGAATCTTTTCACAATATTATGTACTGTAGATGTTGAAAGTCCTAAATTCTCTGCAATCTTGCGTTGGGAAATGTTCCTTTTGAACTGACTAACAATTCTCTCACGAATTTTGGCACAAAGGGGTGAGCCACAACCCATCCTTGCTTGCAAAGACTGAGCTTTTGATTGACACTACTTTAATACCCAGTCATGATACCTCACCTGCTACCAATTAGCCTGCTTAATGTGGAGTCTTCCAAACTGGTGTTACTTGAATATTCTGTGCACTTTTCAATCTCATTTTAACTCTGTCCCAACTTTTGTTGAGTGTGTTGCAGCCATCAAATTCTAAATTTGTGTATATTTACAAAATACAATTAAGTTGGTCAGTAAAACTATTGAACATCTTTTCTTTGTACTTTTGTCAGTTAAATAAGGGTTCACATAAATTAACATATCACAGAATTTTGTTTTTATTGCATTTTGGAAAATATCCCAACTTTTCTGGAAATGGGGTTTGTAGTATCCTCAACTATGTTGCTTCCTTATCTGGTACAGCAAATACACTACATAGGAAACAATGGAGTGCAAAAGATGATCAGATTCTCCCAATGATGATGGAATTGGAAATTCAGGAACAAGCTCAAGAAACTGAAAGATGCACGACATGCCAGAAAACAAATCCTGGAACAGTGGAAAAACTACATCAAGTGCTGCTGCCCCACCTGGTCCATTTTTATACTTGCAAGTGGACTATATTTCTTTACTAAGGTGTCAAGGATACCAGACATACTGATAATAATGGACAAGCTACTCCAGCTAGGAAAGCTACAGCTACACACAGAGCAAAAACTCTAAAAGACTATATTCCTAGATGGAGATTTCCATGTCACATTGACTGTGACCAAAAAACATTTTGCTGGGAGTATTTGTCAGGAAATATGTCAACTGATGAACACTGCATTTTCTTTTAATTGTCCATATCACCTGGAGTCATCAGCACAAGTCGAATGAAGGAATGAAATAATTAAACAATGACTAAGTATCATGAAGAAGGCATACCACGACCTACAACTCCTCCTATGGTTTTGTGTAGCATCAGAGCAACACCAAACAAGGCACGTCCATCTGACGTGGTAATAGGGCAACCTACAGTGCCTTGTAAAATTATTCAGCCCCCAAACCTTTGCTCACATAAATGAGCATCACAACTAAGGATTTCAATTAATTTAACTGAGCATTTTTATTTGTGAATCACATGCCTTTTTCACAGCAGAGCCCAAAATAACAGGGAAAATTCTAAAGCATGAGAAACTAAAAATTCAAAAATGGAAAATTCATCAGTTCAAAAATATTCATCTTCCTTTGCTCAATACTGAGTTGAACCACCTCTTGCAGTTATTACAGCCAGTAGTCTTTTTGGATAAGTCTCCATTAGCTTTGCACAGCGTGATAGGGCAAGATTTACCCATTCCTCCTTGCAAAATTGCTCAACCTGTGGCAGTTAAGTTGGGGAGCAGCAGTAGATAGCAATCTTGAGGTCTTGCCAGAGATGTTCGATCGGGTTTAAGATCAGGACCCTGACTGAGCCACCCAAGAACATCTATTTTCTTCATTTGAAATCATTCCGTGGTTGCTCTGGCAGTGGACTTCAGGTCATTGTCTTGCTGAAAGATGAAATTCCTCCCCAGTTTCGCTTTCTGGCAGAGGTTAGCAGCTGACTCCTGCAGCTCAGTCAGTGACTGTTAGCATCACAGTACCCTACTCACAAGTGCATTTCTTCTCGACATGACTTACTCAGTGTAGCTGTGGTTTCATATTATTCCCCAGTCTTTCACTATGGACTGCTCTGCCTTGGAGATAAGTCTCGAACCCTTTCCCAGATGTGTGCTTCTCTAATATCCCTGACTTGAATGTTCTTTTGTCTTCATTTGGGATTGTTCTGTTGAAAATCTACTATACTGTTGGACCTTACAGATAAAGAGGTTATTTATTCTTTTCAATTCATTGAGGGTCATGGTGGAGGGAGTACATTCAGATTGGAGGGTTGTGACTAGTGGTGTCCCACAAGGATCTGCTCTGGGACCTCTACTTTTTGTGATTTTTATTAACGACCTGGATGTGGGGGTAGAAAGGTGGGTTGGCAAGTTTGCAGACGACACTAAGGTTGGTGGTATTGTAGATAGTGTAGAGGATTGTCGAAGATTGCAAAGAAACATTGACAGGATGGAGAAGTGGGCTGAGAAGTGGCAGAAGGAGTTCAACCCGGAGAAGTGTGAGGTGGTACACTGTGGAAGGACAAACTCCAAGGCAGAGTACAAAGTAAATGGCAGGATACTTGGTAGTGTGGAGGAGCAGAGGGATCTGGACGTACATGTCCACAGATCCCTGAAAGTTGCCTCACAGGTAGATAGGGTAGTTAAGAAAGCTTATGGGGTGTTAGCTTTCATAAGTCGAGGGATAGAGTTTAAGAGATGCGATGTAATGATGCAGCTCTATAAAACTCTAGTTAGGCCACACTTGGAGTACTGTGTCCAGTTCTGGTTGCCTCAATACAGAAAGGATGTGGAAGCATTGGAAAGGGTACAGAGGAGATTTATCAGGATGCCTCCTGGTTTAGAGAGTACGATCAGAGATTAAGGGAGCTAGGGCTTTACTCTTTGGAGAGGAGGAGGATGAGAGGAGACATGATAGAGGTGTACAAGATATTAAGAGGAATAGACAGAGTGGACAGCCAGCACCTCTTCCCCAGGGCACACTACTGGACAGGTATATGGAGGAATTTAAGGCGGGGGGTTATATGGGAGGCAGGGTTTGAGGGTCGACACAACATTGTGGGCCAAAGGGCCTGTAATGTGCTGTACTATTCTATGTTCTATGTTCTAAAACTGGTGATCCTCCAATTTTCTACATCAACAAATTGGGTGAGTTGGTAAGGGAATATACAGTATTGTACCCGAGGAAAGTTAGCATAGTAATTACAAAGGGGATGAATACTTTTTCAGCCTCACAATTTTAGTTTTTAATTTTTAGTGAATTGTTACAGGTTTTGGAAATTTTAGTGAATTGTTAACAGTTTTTGGCACTTGATTTGATGTTGCACAGTAGATTAGCTCAAAAATTCCTACTTTAGTGTATTTTAAATATATGAAAAGACAGTAAACTGTAAAAATAAGTGAATACTTTTTTCAAGGCACTATATGTCACTGCTGGGAGCCCTCAATCTGAGACTGATATACACATTATACAGACAATTTAGTTAACTATTTTGTGAAATTAACCCAAGCATTCCAGTCTGCTTCTCAAGAGATTTCTGCCACTTGGGAAGACCCAGCAGGAGGACGACACACCGATTCCAGGCAAGTGAGTCCTGATTAAGAAACCACAAAAGGAAAGACTAGGAGCTTCATGGGAATGTCCTTTACAAGTGCTATTAATTACCAATTCGGTGGCAAAAGTAGAAGATAAAAGTGAACAGACACCACCACTGCAAATGAGCTAAAGTGATACCCAACGAAGACAAACAGTGCTGTGGTTAATGTGCTAGTAATCTCTTGCTCACAGTGCCTACATTCCTGAGCTGTTGTACACAAATCACTAACCAGCTAGAAGACTTCAGCAAATCGACAACTACTGGACATTATGAAGTTTATTGTAATATTATTTGTTGTTATATTTTTGCAAATTTCCCCCACTCATAATGTGCCAGTTGAGATGACTCAATGTATACTTGCTGATTGTCAAGCAGAAATATTACAATTCAACAAAGCTCCTGTCATATGATGATATTGTTCATGGGAACAATAATGACTGTATGCAATGCAGCCTGCACCTTTTTTCCATGTAATTGGTTGCGTTCTTATAATTTTGGGTATGCTTTTCCTGCCATGAGACATACCTCCTAAGTCTAGAAGTAAACAAGACATTTCTGAAGGAGATTATTTTGCATCAATTTATGGTGTTGCAAGGAGTATAAGTGATCAAGAATATTGCTGCAGCCTTAGAAAGAGTAACAATGACAATGCTGAAGCCTTGGGAAAGGTAACAACAGGAATGGTTACCATGCACAACACAGTTCTTCAAAATCATATGGCATTAGATTTCCTCTTAGCAGTTGAGAAGTTCCTCACGTGAGGAGTGTCATATACCTGACAAGTCAAAAGCCATAACTAATTTGGCTAATCATATTCATAAAGCAGCTAAAAATGATCAATCTTATGGATGGGATTTCTTTGACTGGATTCATTCAAGTCCTGGAAGTTGGGGTTACTCAATATTGAGTCATATTATTCATACTAAAATGCCTAATCATAATTGAGCCTTTTTTCTGTGTCTGTATTCTTTTAATTATTTTATACATAACATAGATATAAGTTTTTCTGCCTCTGAATTTTCGGATGTAATGATTCTAAACATGATTTAGAATCTAAGGGAGGGGTTGAATGGCAGGGAGAGGAGACATTGGATCAGACTTAAATTTTAATCATCTTTTTTTTTGCAGTACAAATTATTATCTGCTTGTATTTTCAGTGGTCTTTATGCCTCAAATGGCTATACAAAGTACAATTCCGGAAGCCTCTTTGTTCTTTCATTAAATGAATGAGTGTTTTCTCATTGGTTAATTTTTACTACAGTATTGAATAAATATTTTCCAATTCTAATCTATATTTGAATGGAAGCTTTCTTACGATGGGGTGTAAAAGTAGCTGATTTATGCTAGGCACCATCCTTAATTTCTCTCTTCAAGCAACAGTGACCCATCACTGTTCTGGTCTTGTTCTTTTTTTTTCCCCTATCAACTCTTAAAATGATCATGAAGCAACAAGTTCTCTGCCCCATTCCTGACTTCTAAATGAATGTGGATTTAAATATCAGAACCCAATACTTCCTTCATTCTTTTACAATGAACACAGTGAAACCCATTTTAACTTGTGTGAACAATAAACAAATAAAGAGCCCCAACTATAACCAATTATATTGAATATAATCCCCCTTAATCACTGTATAGTGAAAGTCACCATACAAGTTAACACCTGGTATTTAATCGAAACCTTGTACGCGTTTAATATTACTTCCTCACTGAAAAATCTCAGTAAAGTTAATAATCTAATTCTTATGAATATCAGAAGTAATAAGTAATATAAATAAAGACTGCATATATTTGAGTTACAATGTTTGAAGGCCAACAGATCTGAATCTAAATTACAAAGTATCCGTTGAATGCATTGAATATTCAGGTCCAAGTGCCAAATTTGAGTTTTACATGAAATATTCCCATTCAGTATAGAGCTCAATTTTGTAGCACATTCCCCATTATCTACTAACTCACTTGGATGCTCCATTTTGTCCTATTTATTGCAACAACCGAAGACAGCTTCAATAACTTGTCTGCCAAGTTCGAAGTAAATCATTACTGCAAGATAATTAATTAATTTTAATTCATTCAAAGAGCCACCTTTTGAGTTATTGTACATACCCTGTTACACCAGGTACCTCAGAACATTGCTAAAAATTCCTATTTATGTGAAAACATTCTGGAGAGTTTGAGTAGTTCATTTAAGAAGAATTATGACCAGTTCCCTGAGATTTTCATAATAACTATTTATTTTACATATTGGACTTTTACAGTCAAATAATGCATCTTGAATTTGATGCAATTTGCCAATTGCCACAATAGGTCCACAGCAGTCACGATCTCAATGGCTCTCCACACAGACTTGGATTACCTGGACAATGCAAATACCTATGTCAGCATGCTGTTAATTGACTCAGCAACACCATCATTCCTACAATCCTCATTGAAAAGCTACTGAACCTGGGCCTCTGTAATTCCTTCTGTAACTGGATCCACAACTTCCTAACTGGAAGACCATGATCTGTGTGGATCAGAAATAATATCTCCAACTTGCTGACAAGTTACACTGGCGCTCCACGGGAATGTGTGCTTAGCGCACTGCTCTACTCTCTCTACACTCTTCGCTGTGCGGCTATGCATAGCTCAAATGCCATCTATAAATTTGCTGATGATACAACCATTTTTGGCAGAATCTCAGATGGTAACGAAAGAGCACACAGTAGCAAGACATACCAGTTAGTCGAGTGGTGTGACAGCAGCAACCTTGCACTCAATGTCAGCAAGACCAATTAACTGATTGTGGACTTCAAGAAGGGTAAAATGAGGGACCACAACCATCATTTCTGAGACTTTCTGATTTCAGAGGGATCGGAAGTGGAGAGAGTGAGCAAGTTGAAGTTCCTAGGTGTCAATGTCTCTGAGTACCTAAACTGGATTGAACATATTGATGAAGCCAAAAGAAGGCAAGACAGCGGCTACGTTTCATTAGCAGTTTGGTTTGTCAACTAAAACAGTCGAAAACTTCTACAAATGAACCATGGAGAGCATTCGGACAGGCAACATCACCATCACTTGCGCATTGGGGGGGGGGGGGTTACTGCACAAAATTAAATTAAGTTGCACAAACTTGTAAAATTAGGCAGCTCAATCATGGGTACTAGCCTCCATTGTATCCAAGACATCTTCAACGAGTGGTGCCCTGGGAAGGCAGCATCCATCATTAAGGATCCCCAGCACCCAGGACATGCTCTCTTCACACAGTCAGAAAGGAAGTTCAGAAGCCTGAAGGAACAAACTCAGTGATTCAGGAACAGCCTCTTCCCCTCTGCCATACGATTCCCAAATGGACATTGAACCCGTGAACACTACCTCACTACTTTTTTCTTGTTTTTTGGCATTACTTCTTTTAACTTACCGGGTAATAATTTAACAGACATATACTTAATGCAACTCAGTTTTTTCTCAATATTTATCAAGTATTTCCCTGTACTGCTGCCATAAAGTTGACAAATTCCATAAAATATGCCAGTGATATTGAATCTGATTCTGACAAACTAGATCAATTTTTCCAAACAAAATTTCAGAGCCTCTGCATTCTGCTTTATCATACATGTTTAATTTTTTTTTGGTGTACATCACCAATACTGATCACTTCTCAATCACTGCATTGATTACATAAAGAATTCACATGGAAACAAGTTTTTAAATTTGCAACTTCAGTTTAAGTTTATTTTCTAATTTTTAACTCATCACACTCAAATTCAAATAGTGTAAACTGAAATAACGAAGATTACAAACTGTTAATTTCAAGTAAGCAATTAAGATTGATACCAATGCCAATTCACAAGGTTCGTCGATAAATAGCTTTGACAGCAAAGTGCAGATCCCGTATAATAAAATGTTTTAAAGAAAAATCCTTAGAAAAGTCTAATGAATTGATTAATCCATAAAAGTTTTGTAATGTTAACATGCCTTTAATCCTCTTTATACTAAATGTCAAAATATCTCTTCTTCCTGGAAAGCCTACTCCAGTTTAATCAGCTACCATTATTTAACTCCTGTAACAGAGATACTCTAATTTAATCCAGGTGGAACTATATACAAGAGAGCATTGCAAGCTAAGTACTCATGGTTGACACTGTCACTTTGTATTCCATCATCTTGCTAGTGACCAGAAGTGGATTGAAGTGAGCCTACGCTCTGTTAGATAATCAGAGTTGAACAAATTATCTACCTGCCAGGTAAAATACATCAACACAGATGGTGTATTAGAACACCATAGTATGAAGCATCAAATATCCATTTTCACATGAATCCAATCCTAACCCATTTAAAACTTCCCCATTCCCTGCACTCTTCACCTCTACAATCCACATTCACCTACCCACTGGGGCAATTTAAAATGACTAATTAACTTATAAACCCATGCATAATTCAGATAGAGGAGAAAATGAGGAAGCACACATTGTGAGGTTGCTTCTGGAATGCAGTGTACAGATTCAGTCTCTTATTTATGAAAGGGTATATCAACATTGGAGGAAGAATGCAAAACATTCACTGATCAGAGCTATTCCATCACAAACAGCTGAAAAGATTACATCTGTATTCTTTGAAGATTAGAAGAATGAGCGTGGTGTCACTGAAACACAAGATCTAAAGTGCTAGATCTGGATACCGAGAGGTTTTCAGTACAGTCGGCCCCCCTTATCTGCGGATTCCGTATGCACGGATTCAACCAACCACGGATCAGGAAAACCCGGAAGTTCTCTCTCCAGCACTCGTTGCTTGAGCACATAGACTATTTTTTCTTGTCATTATTCCCCAAACAATACAGTATAACAACTATTTACATTGTATTAGGTATTGTAAGTAATCTAGAAATGACTTTAAAGTACAGGCAGTCCCCGGGTTATGAATGAGTTCTATTCCTGAGTCCATCTTTAAGTCGGATTTGAAGTCAGAACAGGTACATCCGGTATTATTTAGCGTCAGTTAGTCAAACATTTTTCTTAGTATATAGTATATACTTTACCTTTCTATGCACATAAAACACTTAAGAAACATACATATTATAATAATTTAACCACTGCATTGCTTAGTAATAATCGTAGTTTTCATCGGGGCAGGGCCTTTCACATTCTCCATTAAAATTGCTCCAATCGTTGACCGACTGTAGCCTAACGCTCTTCCAATGACCGATGGCATTTCACCTCTTTCTGATCGCTTTATTACTTCCACCTTATTTTCAATCGTGATCATGATTATTTTCGTGAACAGAAACACTGCGGATTCAGAGCTGCGCCACCAGGTCCTAATGTCCACCACACGGCGACATGTTAAATAAAGTCCAGGGTTCCGCTGGGTCCTAAAGACCACTGCACTGATAAAAGTTAAATAAGGGACTTGAGCATCCACGAACTTTGGTATCCACGGGGGGGTTCCGGAACCAATCCCCTGCGGACAAGGAGGGCCGACTGTAGTGGGAAAGGTGGATATAGTTATAAAATTATTGAGTGGTCATTTAAATCTGAGGTGCACAGAAATTTCTTTGAGTAGAAGTTAGTCAACCTTCAAATGTCTACCCCAAGAGTTGTGGATGCAAGATCATTAGGAGTATTTAATTACAAAGTAGGTAAAGTTTTGAAAGACTGCAGAATTGGTGGCTATGTTAACCAGCTCAAGGCCTAGAGTAGCTTATACCAAATGGCAGGGCAGGTTCAATGGAGCAGGTGGCCTACTCTTGCTGGTTTTTGTGTTCCTGCTCCAAATGGCAAGGTGCCATTGTCATCAATTAAAAACTAATGACTGACCAGAGTCAATGAAAGCTGAAATTCTAGTTTTTTTAAAAAATACATGTAACCAGAGCAATTACCTAACATTCTTGAGACATTTGCATTAGACTTTGCAGAGGCCGCTTCTCACGATAAACACAAATGGCCTGCAGAATTTAAAAATGCACATATATCACCGCCATCCTGTCACAAGTTTTGATATTACAAATTATCGTTTTCCCCCAATTTAAATTGCTTGCTGACTTGTCAAAATAAAGATTTGCCACAAACCAATCTGTACATTAACTGATGTATAGTAACTCTTGAGAATATCTAAAATTTGTCAACAGAATTAACTGATAAAAAGGTCCAGCCTGGAGTTGTGCATTCTACTGTGGAAAAGCTCAAATTCAAAAGTAATTAATGGGTTAACCATTAAGAGGAGCTTGATGTTCTTTGAACAATTCAGTGTTGCTTAATAATTTAAGAGTCACCCCACCCCACAACCAGACTTTCAGTTCTCACAAGAAAGCGGCATCAACTGAATTAATTACATCAGTCATGACAGTTCTTGCAAACTTTGGAGTTTACGGGTGACTGATTATCAAAGTAGTTCAATTTTTTTCAATTTTTACATGCTTAAGTGTATTTGCTGAATTCTTAAACTTAATATATATTTATTGTATATTTGTGTTAAAGTTTGATCAAATTGAACTATACAAAAATGTTACACTAAAATGAGGTAATGTAACAGCACAGGTACACAATAATGAGTCTGTTCATCATGCTTAGCTGCTTACAAAAACACTATCTGCGGAAAAAACACCAATTACAGGTTGCAGATAAAGAGATCTGTGCACCATCAATACAATTGTAGAAACAGCTGAAACTGAAGGGGTAAAACACTACAAGCAAGAGGTACATTACAAACCAAAGTAACCTACACTGGCCTTAAGTTACATCTAAAGTACTTCAGGAAATATTCTTACACTAACTATTTGCTTTTATTTAATACATTATTCAAGCTAAATGAAGGAGATGTTAGGGTAGATAAACAAGTGCTTGCTCTCAGAGCTAGGTTTAAGTGATGTCCTAAAGGAGAAAATTTGAATTAGAAGTGTTTACCTCAGTCAGTTCCAAAGCTAAGAATGCAGATACTGACAGCCATTCTAAAGCAAGTTCAAAAGGTACAAAAAAAATTGCCTGCTACAGAAACATCAACAGCAAAAAGTTGACGGCCTATGCTCTCTAGTGAGTTGAAAGGCAATTTCTTCTTCTTCCTTAAAGTCTGAGTTAGTCAAAATTAGTTGTACTGTGGAGAGCATTCTGACAGGTTACATCTCTGTCTGGTATGGAGGGGCTACTGCACAGGACTGAAAGAAGCTGCAGAAGGTTGTAAATCTAGTCAGCTCCATCTTGGGCACGAGCCTACAAAGTATCTAGGATGTCTTCAAGGAGCAGTGTCTCGGAAAGGCAGCGACTATTATTAAGGACCTCCAGCACCCAGGGCATGCCCTTTTCTCACTGTTACCATCAGGTAGGAGAAACAGAAGCCTGAAGGCACACACTCAGCGATTCAGGAACAGCTTCTTTCCCTCTGCCATCTGATTCCTGAATGGACATTGACTCTTTGGACACTACCTCACTTTTAAAAAAATATATACAGTATTTCTGTTTTTGCATGTTTTAAAATCTATTCAATATACATAATTGAATTACTTGTTTGTTTATTTCGTATATTATTTTTTCCTCAGCTTGATTATGTATTACATTGAACTGCTGCTGCTAAGTTCATGTCACATGCCGGTGATAATAAACCTAATTCTGATCAATTCATGATGAGCTGTCAAGAGCTTTGGGTGTTAAAGGGCTTTGCATGAGGCCTCTATGTATGGAGCTGCAATTTTTACAGGCCTCCATATCCAAAAAAAAAGTCCCATAGCAGATGAGAGAGTGTGTCAAAGTAGCACACAGGTGGATCATGATAATTCTCCAAGTATTTTGTGCCTTTTGAACTCACTTTAGAACAGCTGTCAGCATCTGCATCCTTAGCTTTGGAACTGACTGAGGTAAAACACTTCTAATTCAAATTTTCTCCTTTAGGACACCACTTAAACCTAGCTCTGAGAGCAAGCATTTGTTTATCTACCCTAACATCTCTTTTATATAACTCAATCTTTAAGCTTGTGGAATACTGACCAATTTTGCAAGCATTAATTCCACGTTTCAAAGTGTTGGGCAGTCTGGGTAAAATCTGGGAGATGTTGTTAAACTGCAGGCGGGGAGCAAATAAGGTTATCAGTTCAACTAAACCAAAAAAATCCTTACAAGTCTGCAGGAATTACAAGCAGTGGGCTCCTTAACTCAACTGCAGGTGACCATTCAATATACCAGGCTAGCCAGTTTCAACTTTAATAGCAGCATTCAAAGCCAGAGATCAAAACTGTCAAATGTAATTCTGGACCAGTCATCCATGTCTATAACGGCATTGTTTTATCCACTTTAATTATGTACTAATTAGAGTAAAACATTTTGTAAGCACCAACACATAACAGAAACAAATTTAATTATTGGCATTAATTAAAGAACTAAAGCACAAAGATAAAATGACAAACTGCTTCGCATCCCACTATTTCATAAATCCCAAGACTATGCATGTGCCTTCAAAACACGAGATCTGAGTACATCTGCCTAATAATTTTTGAAACTATAAATACAAAAGTCACATGTTGCTCACAGGATTTGTGTGGAGAAAAAGAAACCCGCTCCAAGAAATTGTCCTATCCTTTTCCAGTTAAAATAGAAATAACAAATAGTTAACATTTACCGATACTCAATCATATTTAATTAGCAATTTCACAGAACCATACTGAAGCACAGGAACATACTGAAAGGTTATTTGAAAAGTTTAAGAAACTTCCTTAAAAATCCTGATGTGGCAGCTTTTCAGCATGTAATGGGACTACTAATGTGGAAACTTTTGTGCAAATTGCATTTATTGCTGTACATGTATTTTACAATTTAAGCCAGCACCATCTTTTAAAAAGTTGCAATAGGATTTAACTACTAGCCATGTCTTCCCTCCTTATCTGTTTCCATCTTCCACAGGGTCCACACCCTCCATAATTCTGTGGTCCACTCATCCCTTCCCTCTACGCCTCTCTAACCTAACCCTTGGCACTTTCCCAACAGGTTCTTACATTTCCTCCCTCACCTCTGAGCAACCAAAACAGCCTTCATTTGAGGCAAAGATTTACGTTACCTCCTCCAACCTCATCAACTGCACTCAGTGCTCCTGATGTGGTCCTATCTAGAGTGGAAAGACCAAAAGTAGATTAATGGCCAAGCTGAATACTGGGTTGCATGACATTTTAACTCGGTTCCCCATGCCAACCAGTCACCCTCAGCCTTCTCCACTTCCAGGGTAAAGCCCAATGCAAGTTAGAACAACACCTCATATTCTGACTAGGTAGTCTACAACTCAATGGTATCGATACTGAATTTTCCAATTTCAGGCAACCCTTACCCCTTGTGTGTGCCCTTTTCTCTCTTCTTCCAATCCACCTCAGGCCTCCCATTCTCATACCTCCGATCAGCCAGTTTCAAAATCATTCTCCTCCCATTTCCACAATCTATTACCCACACACTTCACCCACCTTATCTCTTCCCACCTCTGGTTCCATCTGCCTTTCATCTCTTCCCGAGTGGTTCCCATTACATTCTAGCATGTGTCCACATTCACCACTCTCCAGCCTTTATATCAACCTTCACCTTCCCCTCTACCACCCCACTAAATTCACCCTTCCCTATCCTCCCCATCTACTACCACCACCTATTGGCCAGTCTCCCAATTATACCCAACTCCTTTTGCCATTATCCCTCAGCCCTCCTCAGTCCACCTGTCATCTACTGCCCCCCTCCTCAACTCTTCCCTTTTCCTCTTTATATGGCCATCTTCCTTCTCCAATCTCAGCACCAAGGAAGAAACTTGAACCAAAATGTCAACAATTCCTTTCCCCCAATGTTTGACCCACTGTGTTACTCCAGCAGTTTCATTTTTGCTCCAAATTTTAGCATAGAATCTTGTGTCTGTGAGATTATTAAAATTTTGAGTCTGTAGCATCCTTGAAACAAAAAAGATAAATTTAAGTCACTAACCTTTATTGATTACTCTTCATTCAGTGGTTCAAACTGAGACATAGGTTTTTGAAAGAAGTGACTACATATAGGTGACTATTGATATACAATTCTATAATATATAATGCTGTCTGTTTCAAGAAAAACAAGACTCATGGAAAATAACAACAATTTATCAACTTGGCTACCACTTCAAAACAAAATCAAGCTATGAAATTGGTGGAGATGGCTCTTTTAATACATAAAGACAAGAGATCCTGCAAATGCTGGAAATCCAGAGCAACACACAAAATGCTAGAGGAACTCAGCAGGTCACACAGCATTTATGGAAACAAATAAGTAGTTGATATTTAGGGCCGAGACCCTTCATCAGGTTTTTTTTTTGGGGGGGGGGGGGAGGAGAACATGCCAGAATAAAGTAAGGGGAGGGGAAGGAGAACAAGCTAGGTGACAGATGAAGCCAGGTGGGTGGGGGAGGGGAATAAAGCAAGAAGCTAGGAGGTATTAAGTGGAAAAGGCAACAGGCTGAAGGAGGAATCTAATAGGAGAGTGGATCTTGGGAGAAAGGGAAGGAGGAGGGACACCAGGGGGTGGCGATAGGCAGGTGAGAAGAGGTAAAAGGCCAGATTGGGGAAAATGAAGAGGGAAGGGGAGGGGGGGAAATTACCAGAAGTTAAGAGAAATTGATGTTCATGTCATCAGGTTTAACAAATGACCACCTGCCTACATATTTTACAATGGTGCATCAATACAAGAACATGTTAATCCTAAACTGTCATCCATTTAAGATTACAGCAATTCAAAGTGAACAAACAAGAAACATACCTAAAACAACGTAAAACCTTATGAACACCTTATATATCATTCAAGGATGCTGTGCCAACCCATCTGGTGTAGTGGCCTCTCAGGTGTGAGAAATTGTAAATCAGTTCAAAAAATCTTGCAGACTGTATTATCCATTATCGCATTTAAAAAACTGAACTAGTTGGGACATTTGTGTACTCAGAGAGCCAGCTCTCACAACACTAATCTCGAGCATTTGCCTCTCCGTTCTGAGAAGTTTTTAGACTGTCTGTATGAATTACTATGTCCCAATGAAGATGTTTGAACATTCAGAGGTGTCTGCCACTGTAGACATGCAATTCAAAGGAAAAACTGTCAACCCAAAATATTGAAGTAAATGTCATTGTAACTACTGAATTTTCATCTTGAAATCTTGAAAAGTTGTTACCTTTCATCTTGAAGGGTATAAAAATGTGATGCACCGAGTTTATGAGACTACTGAGAGGGTCTCCAAGAGAATGTCTGTTTCAAACAGATTCAAGATAGTTTAATGTAATTTCCAGTACAGTGTAAAGGAGAACAAAATAAATGTTACTGTGGATCAGATGCAGCACACAAAAAAACAGGAAGATAAACAGCACAATAAACACATAAGATAGCTTATATAGATAGCTTATATTGCATGTACATAAGTGACACTGATAGGAAATGATAAAGTAGTGATGGTGGTGGGGGGTGTAGTTTGGTGGGTTAGTGGGTGGAGATGGTGATCAGCCTTACTGCTTAGTGAAAGTAACTGGTGCTCCTGATGTGGATGCTACTTAACCTCCTCCCCAATGGGACGGTGATAAACAGTTCTAGTGAAGGGTGAGTAGAATCATTCATGATGTTACTAGCTTTTCCCCCAGCACCTTTCTGTATACATGTCCTCGACTGTGGGTAGGCTGGTACCAGTGATGTGTTGGGCAATTTTGACTACCCACTATTTGCCAGTGTAGCTGCATTACCATGCAGCGATGCAACATGTTAGAATGCCCTCTACTACGCATCTGTACAGGGTCATGAGTATTGATGTGCATAATCCAGATCACTTCAGCCTCCTCTGAAAGCAGAGGCATTGAGTGTCCCATGTGGCATGAATAGAGTTTCCTATGTGTGTCACTGCCAGGTGTTCAAAGAGCTTCATGACGATTGACATCAGTCATTTAGGTCTGAAGGTGTAGAGTTCTTTAGTATAGGGATGGTAGTGGCTAATTTGAAGCATGTGGGAACAGCAGCCTTAACAAATGAAGTATTGAAGATGTCTGTGAAGAAGTCAGTGAGTTGGTGTGGACACTCAGAGTATTCCGCCTGGGATGCTGTCAGGCCCAGCAGTCTTATGGGGGTTGACTGTTTGCAGAATCCTTCTCAAATCTGCTGCTGTTACAGACAATGGCTGCTCACCTGGAAGAGGTAGTTTTTATGGTTGGCATCTGCTGCTTGCTTTGAAGCATGTACGGTCATTGTTTAGAGCATCAGGGAGGGAGGCATCACTGGTACAGTCAATGCTATTTTCCTTTACATAGTCAGTAATGCTTTTGATCCCCAACCACATTATTGACCAGGTGCTCCTGATTCTCACCCCCCCCCCCCCGCCTCACACGCAAGTGGTCTTCACCCTCTTAATGCACAAGTTGTGGTTTCTCCTGGCTGCTCTGAGAACTGTTCTGTCTCCAGACTTGAAGGCAGCATCCCAGACTTTCTGTAGGGAACACACCTCTGCATTCAACCAGGGCTTCTGGTTGAGCCATTAGATGACCACTCGAGGTACTGACATCCTCTACACACTTACAGATGAGTTATATTCATCGAGGTGTCTTCTCCATTGGGTATCTGCCAGTTAATCCATACAAAACTGCCTTAAAGTGTAGAGGTTGCCTCATTAGCCATACAGTGTTGGTCATCTTGACCAATTTCTCCACTTTTTTTCCATACCTACAACTTTCATAAACACAACTTCCCCAGTGACTTAGTCACAATCACAACAGAATCAATGGCACTGGACAACAAAGATATTGCTTCCCAAGTACTTGTTGGTGTACCTTATGGATTGTGGGCAGCTAATCATGAAAATCACCATGAAATTTCCCTACCACGCATCTTTAAAAATAAAATCACCTATACATTTTATTTCAATTATAATTCCAAGCCTAATAAAATGTTGCCCACAATGCAAGCTGGAAAGTTTTCTATCTTGACCAGGCATGCCTAGTCATGCTTAGAAGGGAGGATGCTGCTTTGCAGGACAGGTTTTAGAAGACTATAGAAGCATCACGAACACATTGTTCTATGCATTGCTACTTAATGTACAGTATATCAGTTGTGATCACGTTAATGTGCATGATCTACGTGCATAGAATACTGTGTACTTATTATAATAAAGTAATTGCATTTTCAGGAGTATTTGTGATGCCAGTGTTGCAACAGCCACGATACTTTCTATTATATTTGTGGCGAGTGTCCACTTAAATCTCAAAGACGTAGTATGACACCCCTTATTAAGAAAGCCTATGAGCTCCACTTTGGATGGAAAATTGGTGACAAAGGCAAAGCCTGGGCTCCTCACATCTGTTGCGCAACATGCACTGTCGATCTTAGAGCTTGGCTCAGAGGTACTTGGAAGTCAATGCCGTTCGCTGTCCTGATGATATGGTAAGAGCAGAAAGATGTGTTAGACTGCTACTTCTGTCTGATCAGTGTATACCTTTTCCTGCTAAAAACAAGAAATCCATTGAATACCTCAATCCTCCTTCGGCCATGAGACTTGTGCCGCATGACGATAGTCTTCTAGTACCAAAGCCACCAGAGACATGGAGTCTAGAGGCGGCGACAAAGATGCCATGTTGCAGGAGCCATGGATGGAAAATGACAGCAATACTGATACAGATTTTGAACCCGTTATGTCGAATGAGCCTCAACTGCAAGGATGGAATCTGCTGGCACCAGGCACAACAATTTCCATGAAGGATTTTAATACTTGAGACAACTGTTTCCCAGAATAACTGATGCCAAGATTAAGGAAGGCAATTTTGTTGGTCCACAAATCAAACAGGTCATCAACAACAGGCAATTTTAAGAACTTCCAATGGTATGGGAGAGAGAAAAAAAATAATCACATGAAAGGCATTCAAGGATATTGTTGAAATTTTTTCATGGCAACTCCATAACACCAAACTACTTGCAGATGGTTAACAACATGCTTCAAACATACAAAATCACGAAGTGCAACATGTCTCAAAGATTCATTTTCTGCATTCTCATTTAGATCTCTTCCCTGCAAATCTTAATGTTATCAGTGACAAGCATGATGAATGGTTTCACCAGGGCATTCAGGTCATGGAGAAACTGTTTCAAGGCGACTGGAATCCATCAATGCTGACTGATTATTGTTGGACACTTAAGCAAGAAACCTCAGACAACGAGTACAAACAAAAATCATCAACAAAACATTTTAAACTTAGTTGAACAATTGCAATGTGTCAGTAGCATTATGCAATTAAATGCATTCTATTCAATAAAAGTTTATTTCTTGTTTCTCCAAATTCCTACATGATACAAGTAGTCTAAATTAATACTTATGTTTAGTTTCAAGTGGTCTATCAAACAAAAAAAAATTCTGAGGAATCTTCTTTAAATAATGCTGTTCAGTGTGGTTTAGTACATCATCCTTGATGTTATCAATGTGTCAGGATGTCATTATATGTTCGAACACAGTGTACAGAATTCTTACAATGGCAAGTCCATGTACAAAGACATTTTTGAGATGGGTGAATCAAATTAGTAACAGATTACATGACTTTGCTGTAAAAATGACTTGTATGTTTAAGTCATAAAGAAATATGCTTAAGACAAAGTGAAAAAAATGTAACAATGGTATTAGTGACAAAACAGTTTCAACAAGAATGTCAACAAATTTAAGTCGTGATATATACCATGCTATTTAATAATGTTAAAAGTGAATCCAATGCACATCTTCACAAGATCACAAAATTCAATGATAATGACTGCAATTCCTGACTTCAATGTCAGCTTCTTCAAACCCATATTAGGTTACAAAATTATCCAGCTATTAGAGTACATCAGGTTTAAGGGTTCCATTTTACACATCGACCAGTCCAATGGAAATGTGAATTATCCACCCAATTGAATTAAACAGTTCCAAGTCATCAGAAGCATACTCAGAATTACAGACAGAAACATACTTCATAGAATGACAAGCATCAGGTACCCATAGATATTACACTTAGTTACTAGCACCTGGTTCACAGACTTCAGTATTTTGACGATTCTAGTACAAGTGGCCCCCGTTTTCCGAACGTTCACTTGATAACAGTTCGCTGTTACGAAAGAACTACCTTAATACCTGTCTTCACTAACCAAAGAGGATTTTTGCTTTCATGAAAAAAAGACGCTCGCTTTATACGTGTTTACCCCGAGAAAGACTTCCATGACCATGAAGCCTTGTGCGGGCAGTTATGTGTGCATGCATGTACATGCCGATTTTTTTCTCTCATCAACTTTGGCTCACTGTCTTCCCGATTTTGATAAGTGAAACTACACCGTACATACAACTACACTGTATATACAATACTTCTACTTTATATAGGCTGTATATTTATCATATCATTCCTGCTTTTACTATATGTTCATGGTATTTTAGGTTTCATGTGTTATTTGGTTTGATTTGGTAAGATATTTTTTTGGGTCTGGGAACATTCAAAAATTTTTCCCATATAAATTAATAATTGCTTCTTTGCTTTACGACATTTCGGCTTATAAATGGTTTCATAGGAATGCTCTACCTTTGGATATAGCAGGGGAAACCTGTACTTGTCCAGATGCTTTAATTTTTGTGACAGTAGCTACCTCCACCACTTTCTCAGACATTGCAACTACCCACTGGGTGAAATAAAATCCTGACACCAAGGAAGATAGTTCTACATTACAAATTGGATCAATTATCAATTGCATTCTTCCCAATATCGTAGGAACACAATACTCCAGCTGTGACCTACATATGCAGAGCAGTAAAGCCACCTACAATAGACTATTGTTTATTGACTATAGGAGGAGGAAACTACAGGTCCTTGAGCCAGTCCTCATTAGGGATTGGAGGCAGAGAGGGTCAGTAACTTTAAATTCCTTGATGTTATCATTTCAGAGGATCTGTGCTAGGACCAGCATGCAAGTGCTATTACAAAGTCGGCACGGCAGTACTCTAGTTTCTTAGAAGTTTGCGCAGATTCTACACATCATCTAAAACTTCGACGAACTTCTATAGATGCATAGTGGAGAGTATCCTGACTGATTGTATCATGGCTTGGTATGGAAATGCCAATCCCCAAGAATGGAAAAACTGACAAAAGGTATTTAATACAGTTCAGTCTATCACAGGAAAAGTACTCCCCACCATTAAGCGCATCTACAAGGACTGCTGACACAAGAAAGCAGCATTCATCAAGGATCCCACTATCTACGCCATGCCTTCTTCTCACTGCTGCCATCGGGAAGGAGGTACCGTAGATGTCGGATTATAAGCCGCTACTTTTTTCCCACATTTTGAACAGCTTTGAACACTGCGGCCTTTACTACGGTGCGGCTAATGCATGGTTTTTTTTCATGCTGCCAAAAACATTTTGCCTCGTAACAGTAGACCAATAAAATTGATGAGTAGTTCACAGAGGTCCAATGAAATTGTACGATAAATCAAGCGCACTTTCACAATTAAATTATTGTAAATCAGTCATTTGTACTCACCCTCATCAACATGGAAAACACTCGAAGAAAAGCATTGTGCTGCCTTTATGGCAGTTATCTAGTTTATAATATTTTCGCTTAGTAATTCATTTTCTAGTTAAAGTTAGAAGTGTTTTAACTATATTTGTTTTCTGTACTACATCGCGGGATGCTATGACGTCACACCCGGTTTCGCCGCGTCTTGTGGGAAATACCGGTTTGCGATAAACGGGAAGGTGGGGGCGAGCGGCGGAGCCAAAACGCTGCTTTTAAGTTAAAGGCGATCAATAACTTTTCCTAGTAGGCTGCAGTATATATATTTTTTACCAGTCATTAGGAGATATTGGAATGTTGTTCAGTAAAAAAGTATACGCAACGTAATTTGTGTTACCGATACGTATGTATATTTAAAAGTAGCCGCGTTACAGGCACGGTTCGAAAAAAAGCATTTGCAATATGTATTTGTTTATGTTACCATATGGATTTAATTAAAAGTTAAAAAATCCTCACGTGTAATATCTTTCTGTGTAAATATCTCATATTACAACATGGGACACCTGCGGCCGAAAATCCGGTGCGGCCTAAAATCCGGTGCGGCTTGTACAAGTACAAAATTGATTTTCTTTCTAAAATTAGAGTCAGCGGCTTTTAATCAGGTGCGCTCTGTAGTCCGGAATCTACGGTAACAACTGTTCCTGCACCACCAGATTTAAAAACAGTTATTACCCTTCAACATCAGGCTCCTGAACCAGTGCATATAACTTTACTCGCCTAAACACTGAATTGATTCCACAACCCATGGGCTCACTTTCAAGGACTTGTGCTCAATATTATTTATTTTTAATTATTTGTGTTTCTTTTTTGTATTTACACAATTTGTCTTTTGCTTATTACTGTTTGTCAGTCTGTGTTGTTTAACATTGATTCTAATATATTAGTTCTGCAACAAATGGCCACAAGAAAGTGAACCTCAGCAGTATATGGTGACATATACTTAACATAGTTTCATGATAAATTTACTTCAAACTTTGAACATTGACTTGGTCCACCTTCAATACCATAATTCCAAGCAAACTTACTATCAAACTCCAAAACCTGGGAATCATCATCTGCAAACGAATGTGCTGTGATTACTCGCAACACTAGCATCCCACAAGGTTGCATCCTCAATCCCTACTCTACTCCCTATAAAACACATAACTGCTTAGCCAGATTCTGTTCTAGTTCCACCTACAAGTTTGGGGATGATACCACTGTAGTGGACTGTATCTCAAAGAGGAGTTGAAGTACAGGAAGGAAATAGAGCTTTGTAAAATGGTGTCATGACAACATCCTTTCCCTTAATATCGGAACAAAAGAGCTGATCAATTGACTTCAGGAAAGGGGTGGTGCACATACTCCTGTCTACCTCAATGGAGTTGAAATTGACAGGATTGAGGGCTTCAAGTTCCTATGGCCTATCCTGGTCCAACCGTGTATTCACCACAGCCATGGAAATTCACCAATGCCTCGAATTACATGGGAAACTAAAGAAATTTGGCAAGACCCCATCAACGCTTACCAACATTTATTGATGCACTATAGAAAGGATGCATCTTGGCAACTATTGTGTCTGTGACCTCAAGAAATTGCAGAGCATTGTGGACACAGCTCTTAGCACTTAATGAAACTAGCCTCCTCTGCCTGGACTCTGTCTGTCTCAGTAAAGAAGCCAGCATAAGCAATGACCCCACTCATCCCAGATATTCTCTCTTCCATCAAGCTATAAAAGCTTGAATGCACATTACACCAGGACAGTCTCTACCCACAGTTACAAGATTAAGAGATCACTGGAATGATAAAATGGACTCGACTTCATTATCTAACACCATATTGTCTACCTGTACTGTACTTCCTCTGTTGCTGTTACCTTTATTCTGAATTCTGTATAATGTTTACCTTGTTCTACCTCAGTGCACTGTGTAATGAAATGATCTGCATGAAGCGTGTAAGACAAGCAGCTTACCTTAGCACATAGTAATAATAAACCAATTCCAATAACAAGATTTTAAAGATAATTCATGATCACCATGTTCATAATCTTCACATTGGTTAATCAAGGATAGCATTCTGTGTGCCTTCTTCACCACTTTATCTACTTGGAGTTTTAGGGGACTATGGACTTGGGCACCAAGATCCCTCTGTTTTTCAGTATTTCCTAGTGCTCTACCATCCATTATATATGCCCTACAAAAATAATACTTACACCTATCACAATTCCAGCTAACATTGCTCCATCTAATCTACCAACTGATCAATCTCATTTTATCTGAAGTCATCCTCTTTACTATCAACACCAATTTGTATGTCTCTTGCAAAATCATACCTCCTACATTTTCCCAAAATCAGTCCACCTGAATGTGGAATACAGTGCCTGAGAAGGTGGTGAAGGTAGGTACTCCCACAGCAATTAAAGTATCTGGATGAGCATTTGATTGTTAAAGCATTGAAGGCCAAGGACCAGATGCTGATATGAACTTGGTAAAGATGGGTAGTTTATGCTGACCAGCTGGCTGGAGCAGTTAGACATATTTGACCTCTTGCTTCCATGCTTTGAGGTTCCCAATTGCTTCAAAAAGGCATCTATTGTACTGGTGCACAATAAGAGCAGGGTGACCTGCATCAATGACTACCCTTCCAATAGCACGTATAGCAACTGTAATAGAGTGCTTTGAGAGGCTGGTTATGGACTAAATTAACTATCATCTGAGTGATGTGGATCCAGTTCAATTTGCCTTCCACAGGAACTCATATCAAGCTGCTGGTCATCAAATATAGTTCAAGGTTCAATACAATTACCCATCCATGCTCAAACGTTAAGACTGGAGCCCACATACATTCCTCTGCGACAAGGTGCACAATTTCTTGATTAGCAGATCTCAATAAGGATTACTAACATCTCCTCCTCGCTACCCCTCAACACAGGTGCACCTCAAGACTGCCCCCTGCTCTACTCTCTACACACACAACTGTGTAGCTAAGCACAGCTCTAATGCCACCTTCATATTTGCTGATGACATGAATATTGTTGGACAAATCACAAGTGTCAATGACTCAGCATACAGGAGTGACCTAGGACATTTGGTTGAGTGGTGCCACAACAACAATCTGTCATTCAACATCAGCACAACAAAAGAACTTATTGACTTCATGAAGAGGAAGGAAGGTGAACACATGCCTGTCTACACTGAAGAATTGTTATGGAAGAGAGTCAGAGCTTTAAATGTCAAAATATAAAACCATAGAACATTACAGCATAGAAACAGGCCTTTTGGCCCTTCTTGGCTGTGACCAACCATTTTTCTGCCTAGTCTCACTGACCTGCACCTGGCCCATATCCCATAGAACATTACAGCACAGAAACACAGAATATCTGATGACTTGTTCTGGACCTAGCATAAGGAAAATGCACTAGCGACTATACTTCATGAGGAGTTTGAAGAAATTTGGTATGTCAACAAAAACACTTAAAAACATCTATAGATGTACCGTGAAGTGCATTCTAATCGGCTTCATCACCATCTGGTATGGGGTGGGGGCTACTGCACAGGACTGAAAGAAGCTGCAGAGGGTTGTAAATATAGTCAGCTCCATCTTGGGTACTTGCCTACAAAGTACCCAGGACATTTTCAAGGAGTAGTGTCTCAGAAAGGCAGCTTCCATTATTAAGTACCCCCAGAACCCAGGGCATGTCATTTTCTCATTGTTACCATCAGGTAGGAGGTACAGAAGCCTGAAGGTACACATTCAGCAATTCAGGAACAGCTTCTTCCCTTCTGCCATCTGATTCCTAAATGGACATTGAACCCATGAACACTACCTCACTTTTTTAATGTATATTTCTGTTTTTGCATGATTTTTAATCTATTCTCCATACATACACTGTATTTGATTTACTTATTTATCTTCCTCTGTATTGCATTGAACTGCTGCTGCTAAGTTAACAAATTTCACAGCACAAGCTGGTGATAAAAAACCCGATTCTGTTTCTGATAGTGGAATTTAACTAGCGGGTGAGGGTTGTATATCACTAAGATTGGCTAGGTTTTACCAGCAAATATGGCTAGCAGAGGCCTGACACACATCTTTCAGGTTAGGTCATAACCAGTGGTGAACTACTGATTCACACCCATTTACTTACAGCATATTCATCTATAATCATAAAAGTGACAACAGTACTGTCCCTTGAGCTAAATCCTTTCTTCAGCAAGACAACACTGTCTGAATAGATGTGTCAGTTTAAACCTCACATGCTAAACTACTGCAGACTACCAAAAGCAAGAGATATAGACCACAATATGGAACATCTCAGTCCTGCATATCCCTCACTATCATTACTATTGAACTGAAGTTGATCTCCAAGGAAGATAATGAGCTCAGAAGAGCATGTTTGAAGCAGCATGCCTGATTAAGTTTCAGTACACTAGTATGCTAAATAATAAATAGTATGCTAAATGATCTCACAAGCAAGGGAGTGCCACTTAGAGATGTGTATGTGTAAGCCAATACTCAAATTTAGAATAATGGAAGCAATATCACAGAAGTAGACAAAATTCTTGTCAGGCTTGACAGTTTTGATAGTTAAATTCAAAGATGAGTGTAGTTTAAAACGTGAAGCCTCAAAATTTGAAGGTAGATCGCTCGGGACTGAGATATGAAAAAATTTCTTTAAAGTTTCTAGTGACTCTTTGGAATTCTATGCCCAAAAGCCAAGAACCAGTTTGTGAATATACTCAAGCAGAAAAAGGGAGACTATTCATTAAGGGAATCACGAAATGACATGATTCGTGCAGAAAAGGAGGTAAAAGACCAGCCATAATGGTATAAACCTGTTTCTATTTCTTACATTCATTCACATTCCCAGTGGCCATGGTAGTGTAGTGGTTAGCATGATGCCATTTATTATAACTCGGTGTGTCTGAGTTCAGAATTCAATTCTGCCATCATCTGCAAGGAGTCTGTACATTCTCCCTGTGGAATGCATGGGTTTTTCCAGCTGCTCTAGTTTCCTCCCACAGTCCAAAGACACAACAGATAGGTTAACTGGTTATTGTAAATTGTCCCATGATTAGGTTAGGGTTAAATCAGGGTTGTTGGGGTTTGCTGGAGCAGAGAGGCTCAAAGGGTCCTACTCTGCATTGTACTGCTAAACAAACAATTCCAAGATTAAACCATTTGCAATCACTTTCAGCCAGAAATGCTGAATGGATGATTCATCTTGGCTTCCTCTGAAACCCAAAGAAGTCATTCTTCTGCCAACTCAACTCAATCCATGTAATATCAAAAAAAATGGCTGAAAACATGGATACAGCAAAGGGCATTAAAGGCACAGACAAATCTTGATCTGTAGCACTAAGCATTTGTACTGTAATCGAACTGACCTGGTATAAAAGCAAGGCTAACAGTAGACAATACATGAGGAAAACTGCCCACGTACAACTGACTGACTAAAAGCCGGACAGATCCAGTCAAAAAACACTCAAAAAACATCCCTATCAAGAGGAACTCCAATAACTTACTTACAGAATCCAACTATGGATTTCATAAGGACCAAAATAGATTAAAAAACCAAAATCCAGAGCCAATAATCAGTGCCCTTGTATCAAAGCAAGATCTGACCACATAATAAAAATGGTCAATAATCAAAGGGCATCAAGGAGAAAATATTGCAATGATTAGAGTGACATATTGCACTAAAGAAGATGGTTGTATCTGCTGGCTGTGATTCTCTAGAAGTAAGTTGCCAAAAGATATCTAGCCTTTGAGCTGCTTCTGTAGCTGCAGTCTGTAAATAACCAGTTCAGTTGCGCTCTAGGCAAGAAGAACCCCAAAATGTTGATGCTCCAGCTCCAGAAGCAGCTCCTCAGGACAATGCCCATGGTTCAAATATCTTTCACTGTTCCATAAATGATCTTGCTTTGCTCAAATGATCAGAAGTGAGATGGTCATTTACAGTTGCAAAATTATTCAATTCCTCAGCAAGTGAAGCTTTCCATATCTGTAAGCAGCAAGACCAAGGTAAAACTGGGGCAGGGCTGATAAATGGTTATTTTGTACCCAAGCGCTGCCAATGACCATAAGATAATACAACCACTCACACTTGGTATTCAATAGAATTGTCATTACCTGTCCCAGATCTTCAGTCGTTGGTATTGCCACAAATCAACAACTGAACTGAACCAGGTAGTCACAAACTGTGGTTATAAGAAAAGGTTAGATATCCTGTGGTGACTAACTCACTTCCTGACACACCAAAGCCTTTCAAAGTCTGCAACACCCAAGTCAGAGTAAAAGCATGATAGAATATTTTCGACTAGTTTGGATAACTGCAGGTCCAACACCACTCAAGCACATCAACTCAGTCCAAGGAGCTGAATATCTTCCATCAACAAACCTGCTTGCTTATCACCAAATAGCCTAAGACACTGATTTCTGTAATTTGTGCAATTACAGAGTACATTGCATTTACTCACTTTGGTGACACCTACATCACAACCCAAACTTGTAAATATCTGCTACCAAGGTCCATAACCCTCCATATCACACACAATTCTGACACAAATTGCCATTCCTTGACTTCTGTATCCAAATTCTGAAATACTTCACCCTATATATTAAAGTTGCATTTATTCAGAAAAATGGCAAATATTCTATCATACATCCAGCAATAGACATATATTAGGGGATAAGTCAGTTTTGACCTGTACTGATCCAGCAGTGGCCTGAATGTTACTAGTGGGAAATTAAATGATGCTGATGCAGTGTTGAGTATATTCACTGCATAGCATTTAACTGCTCAATCCTAATGTATTTTTTAAAAAATCATCCTGTATGTAGGCAATGATTCCCACGTCTCTCGAGCTGCAGTAAAGGGATAGTCGATGACGAAGCAGGTGAAACACCAATCTGACAATAGTAGTGAGATCATTTAGTTTTGTCTTTTGCCATTCAGCACTCGTGGACCTGTGCTGAATTTCACTTTAATGTTACATTACCTTTAAGTACACTTGAGGTGGCTTGCGGCATGGCCTTTCTCATTGAAGCCAGGGGATTGTACTTTGGTCTGTGTACAGGAGCAATGATTCATCAGCTTGTTCCTACAATTAGCAATGTGCTAGACCACATGGTATCTAATTTGTGGTACTTTACAATTGCTGCTGATAATCCACGGCAATTGGAGTTGCATTTGCCCCATCTGCTCAGTCTGGGACCACACAATAGAGAATATCATCAGTACAAAGAGTACCAAACCTCATTCCTGCCAATGCTGTATTTTACATATAGAATGACAAGGGACAATGCCAGGCAAGTTTATCCAGAATGTTGCTGTTAAGATCGTGAGTTGATGACAGGCAATATTGGGCTGAGGTTCTGGAACTTCCAATTGTTCTTTCAAGTGCTATTCAGTGTGCAGGAGCAATGGAGGATGTTAGATTCGAATTGGCGTAACTACCACAACAGTTATTGTGTCTGGAATTAATTCTGAAGACACTCAAGGCTCCAGCACTCACTTATACTGTACTTCCCTGCATGAGGGGTATAGCCTACTGGTGAAACAAGACATTGGGGGAGCTTACACGAGCAAATCTTCACATGTTGCTTGTCACATGTGATTCGCTGAATATAATTCTGTCAATGCTGCTTTACTAAACCATGAGACAACTTTAACCCACAGATCTCTGAAGAGAATAAGGCTGAAAGCAGCTTGTCAGTATTCTGAATTTGGTGCCACAAAAGATGCACAACAAATCTACAGTACCAAATAGCTTACCCAAGGCTAATAGGAACAGCTAATCAGATAAAAGGCATCTGTGGGCAATGGTAAACAATACTACAATAAAAATTAGAACTTTCAGGGATAACAAAGGAACATTGGAAAAACACTGAGGATACTATCTCATGTCATGAGTACTGAGGAATACACAATAAAAATCATTAACACACGACTTTAAAAACAAATTTAAACATTTCACCAATTCTACTGGCATTCAAGTGAACAGGAAGATTGGAGAAATGCACTTCTCAAGCTGTAAATTTTCAATAGTTTGAGTTTATTACATGTTTCTGTTGAGAAAAATGGTGTAACTGAAGGCAATGAACAGATTCCCAAATCATCTCCTTTCCCAAAACAACCAAATCAAAAAGACTTTATTTAATACAGTGCCACCCAATACAGGTTAAGAAAAAATTACCCAGTTATCAGCTCAAAAACTTGATTGCTTACAAGTGCTTGATGTTATGAGTATTTCTCACTTCACTACCAAAGAAATATATTTGACTAATGAGAGGAACAAAATTCACTCCATTATTCCAGGAAAGAGCATGGCTTGAATTTAAGACCAAAAAAAAAACACAATGATGTGGAAAGAATGGTTTTGTCTCAGATCAGACAACAGGTTGGATCACTGGCAGTGTCTTATACCTCAAGCACAGTAAAACTATCAGAAAGCCAATAGAACACAAAAAGTTGCATGGACCAGTGACAGGAGCCATAAAAGAATGATGAAAAAAAGCTGGTGTGGGTAAGATGGGCAGGATTATGACAATAGTATAGGGAGGTCTAGCTATTAGCTAAGAGGTGCAGGGAAATGGCTGCTCGGGATAGAAAAGTAGCAGAGGCAGTAGAAAGCAAAGGATGCGCAGAGGGATTGGAGCACGGCTGTGGGAGAAGTGGGTGCAAGAAGATCAGGAATGCAGCCCCCTGGGTGGGCGCAGAGGGTCCAGAGTGCGAAGGTCAGTATGAGGGTAATAGTGATGGGTTTCAAGGAGCAGAAGTTTGCTGAGGGGAACAGGGAAGGTCAGAATTCTGGCTGTACGTAGGACAGACGAATGAAAGGCAAGAAGCAAAGGAAAAAAAGGAGCTGGAAGTTAAGGCTGGCAAGAGATGGGCAGAATGCCAAACACGTGGAAGGGAAAATGTGGGGGGAAAAGATAGGAAGAGCAAAACATTGGATATGGGGTAGGTTGGGGAAAGTAGCAGAAAATCCAGGGTGGAGAAAAAGGAAAGTTGGGCAAGAGGAAGACGAAAGCAAAGGTGCTCAGGAAAGGATCTGGAAAGTAGAATTCCGGGTCTCGGAGAGTGTTGGGTGGAAGAAGAAATCCAGAATGCAAGAAGAAAGCACAGTTGCAATGCGATGAGGCAAGGGGACGAGGAAGTGGGTCGCTGTGCGGAGGGGTTCAAAGAAGGAACGAGCACACCAGGAGCGCGCACTCGGCACTCGGCCCTCGATTCTCAGACAGCAAACCCCATCCTGCTACGGGTCGGTGGAGTCAGACCTGCGCAGTTTCCGTGCCCGGCCGCCGAGTCTCGGCTGTGCAATCGGTTGCAGTCGGCTAGCTACTGGTGAAGCGCTTCCCCCCTCACCTGCGACCGCTGCCTCTCACCGGCGCGGCACGCAAAAAGCGCCACAAGTGGCAACGTCGCAATACCAGCACACCGCCGACACCGCAGCGCAGCTACAGCCCTTCAGTGCCGCTCTATTGATTTGCCGAGGCCTGGCTTACCTGCCCTGGGCCCGTCCAGACCGTCACTGCGACACGGCAACCAGCCACGGCATAGCCGCCATATTTGTTTGTGACTTTTCGATCAGGCCCCGCCCCGCCCCTCCCCCGGGATGATTGACAGTCGCTCGCTGCGCCTGGGAACCCGGAGTTCCAGCAGCGGAGTGGACAGAAAGTTCACTGAACTTCCCTGTGGCCACGACCACTCCGCTTAAACAACGCTCAATATAACATTAAAGTCCCTTTCTCTCCGTGCAAGGGAGGAGTGATGTCTGCATGACTGCAGGTTCAGTAGTATTAAGTAGTCTGCTCATTTTGCACCGAATCCTATTTAATAAAATCGTTAAAGAATTATTTCCACAACTGGCTCAGGGAGCTGATTCACCACCTCCTCCTCGAGTGTAAATGAGAGTTAACCGTAAATGCTGGCAACACACACAGAATGTTGGGGGAGCTCTGCAGGCCAGGCAGCGTCTATAGAAAAGAGTAGTCGACGTTTCAGGCTGAGACCCTGAAACCAGGACGGGTCTCAACGGGAAACGTCGACTATTAACTCTTTTCCATAGATGCTGCCTGGCCTGCTGAGTTCCTCCAGCATTTTGTGAGTGTTGCTAGGATTTCCAGCATTTGCAGACTTACTCTTGTTTTTAATAAATGCTGGCCTTGAGGAAAGAATATCTGCTATGAGAGGAAGAAAAAGTAAAGATAGCATTCTTAAGTCAGAATGTTATTAGCACATATGAGATATGTTTGAAAGGTAGAGTGATTATTCCCCTCTGTAGATATTTATTGAGATACAGCACAGAGTAGGTCCTTACAGCTCTCCAAGCTGCGCTGCCCAGCAATCCTCAATTTAACTTTAGCCTAATCAGGGGACAATTTACAATGACCAATTAACCTACTAACCAGTGGGTATTTGGACAGTGGGAGGAAACTGGAGCAGCTGGAGGAAATCCGCGCAGTCATGGGGAGAAAATACAAACGCCTTTCGGACAATGGCTGGAACTGAACCCGGGTTGCTGGTACTGTAAAGCGTTGTGCTAACCACTTTGCTACTCTGCCTGACTGGCTGAGTTACTGCAGCATTATGGATTTCGAGCATCTGCAGAATCAGAATCTCGTGTGTTCCAATGTCCACGGTATAAATAACAACACAGAGACATTATGCAGCTGAACAATTCCCATCATGGCAGCAGCCAGTTCTGGGCCTTCACAAAAGCAAATGGAACAGAGAGTTCCCAGATTTATCCCCTTGGCCCTGGAGGTCAAACTAAACTATTTCCCAATGTTTATTGGGTTAGTGCTTATTATGTTTATTTTGCTTGGTGGTGACGAGGATGGCTCAGTATTGCTTGGTCAGTGTGATTTTAACTGAATTGCCCTCTTTTGGTTCACGCAATGCCTCTCCTCTGCAACTATTTTTGTTGATACATTGAGGTACGCTGTAAAATAAAATTAAACCAATTTCAAAAATGCCATGTAACTGCACAGTAAGGGGTGTGAAGAGGGTAGATTGTCATATACATACTAGAGTTCAGAAGAATTAGGGCATATTTCACTGAAACATAAAACATTCTACTGCAACTTGACAAGCTGTGTGTTGAAAAGCTGATGTCTAGAACCTGGAGCATGGTTTTAGGTTAAGGTACCAGCTGTGAGAGCCGAACTGTTAGTAAGGATGAATACAAAAGAATTGATGCCTTTGGACTTGGCTGCCGGAGGAAGGTGTTTAAGAGCAAGAAGATCCAACGAGTCCATTCTTGAAGAAATACAGCTAGACTGCTCACGGGGAGGCTCAATTATGAGACAAAAGCTCAAATCTTTTGGCCACACAATGAGAAGACAGGATTCCTTGGAGAAGACTCTCATGTTGGGTAAAAGAAGGAGAGGGTGACATAGGCTACCATGGATAAATAATATTACTCAGGCAATATGTATGACCTTGGGGGATCTTAGAGAGAGTTTCCAACAAGACGGTTTGGTGTGCAGGAGTCCATGAGGTCCACAAAGAGTTGGACTCAACTTAATGACTGAACAACTACAAACCAGCTATCTCAGACTTAGAGGAAAAAATACTTATTCAACAGGATGTAAACTTTTGAGATCCTCTAACTCAAAAAGCTATGGAGGCGATCTTGTTAAACATATTCTAAGGCTAAGTTGAATAAAGAAGATTAAAATTGTGTGTGAAGTGTCCTTTAAATAGAGAACCTGTCATAATATCATTTGCCGGTGAATTTTGAGAGACTTTGTGGCTTAATTCAGTTTTTTATTTCCAGTGTTCTTAAATTCAAGTTTCAAAATCTCATTACAAACAAGAGAAAATCTGCAGATGCTGGAAATCCAAAGCAACACACACAAAATGCTGGAGGAGCTCAGCAGGTCAGGTGGTGTCTATGGAAAAAAGTACAGTTGATGTTTCGGGTAAAACCCTTCGGCAGGACTTGACCCGAAACGTCAACTGTACTCTTTTCCACTGATGCCACAGTGTGGTAAACTATGTATACCTATCTGGACATGCCCCTCTGCTGACTGCTCCTGTGGCTCCTCCCACAGACCCCTGGATAAAGGCAATTGGGGCACTGCTCCTCCCTCAGTCTCCGAGATGTCATGCTCCCTTTTTGCTGCTAATAAAAGCCTATCGTTCACTTCCTGTCTCCGAGAGTTATTGATGGTGCATCACACAGGAATTTAAAGCTGCTGGCCGTCTCCATCTCTGAAACCCCCAAAGAGGACGGGCTCATGGACCTCTAGCTTCCTCCTCTTGCAGTTAATAATCAGCTCCTTGATCTTGCTGACTTTGAGTAAGAGGTTGTTGTGGCACCACTCAGCTGGATTTTCAGTCTCACTCTTATACTCACCACTTTTAATTTGTTGAACAGTCGTCAGCAAACTTAAATATGGCATTGGAGCTGTGCTTAGCCACACAGGCGTAAGTGTAAAGTGAGTTGAACCTTAGTGGTACCCTGTACTGATGGAGAATATGGAGGAGATGTTGTTGTCAATCCAAACTGACTGGGGTCTGCAAGTGAGGAAATTGAGCATCTAATTGTACAAGGAAGTACTGAGGCCAAGGTCTCTAATCTTATAGATGAGTTTTGAGGGTATGATAATATTGAATGCCAAGCTCCAGTTGATAAAGAGCATCCTGATGTATGCATCGTTGCTATCTAGATGTGCCAGGATTGAGTGAAGAGCGAATGAGATGGCATTTGATGTGGGCCTGTTTTGCCGGTAGACAAATTGGTGAGGATTCAAATCACTTCTCAGCCAGGAGTTGATATGTTTCATCACCAGCCTCTGAAAGCACATCATCACAGTTGTTGTAAGTGCTATTGGACGATAGTCATTAAGGCAGGTTACCATCTTCTTAGGCACTAGTACTATAGGGGCTATTGCTGCTCATATGTTTTCCTTTGCACCGACCTATATTGCTTCACACTCTGATGATGCACTGATATTAAAATTATTATCCTTTAAAATAACTCTATGGCCTTGTCCTTCCCTGTCTCTGAAAGTTGACCAGATCTGCAATTTTTTTGAGATTTCTGTGTGCATCTAACATTGGGCATTTGTGCAGAAATAGTATTCTCTGGAGGGCATTTTGCCCTTCATTTCTCTAAGCTCTAACCTCAGCAACACACTTCTCTCAATTCTCTATGTCCTTCAAGACATTGCTTAAAACTGAACTGGTCATCAACTTTTAATATTCTGAACTATTACCAACTTACATCATATTGTTAACTTTTTTTTTTAGAAGCTCTCATAATGCACTTATAACGTTTGACTCTTAAAAACATATTGCTGTGCTGCAAGTAATGTTATTGGTGTGGTAATGGTGCTGCTCTGTTGGTATTTTTGATGCATGTCAGCAGTAAACATTGTATCATGCAGGTATCAGGAGTTGTGTCTAATTTGACAGTTCTCAGCAAGTCATTAATATATTGCTTGTCATAATTAAGGACTACACAAAACTTAAATGAATCTGGATATCATTTGGAAAAGTACTAGTAAATGTTGTAGCATAATTTCCAGAATATGTTCACTGGAATGCTGTATGCAGTGGAAATCAACATTTGTTCCAATGTTTTCTAAATATTAAATGTACCTTTTTGGTTAAATGCCCAAAAACTTCTCTTAACTCCAACACTGTTCAATGGAAAATTAATTCAAAAAGGTTACCTTCAATACAAATAGAGTCTGATGTTTTTTGTCAATAATTTGGCCTTGCTATAAGTGACGTCATAACAGAAAATTTATCGGTTAGATATTAGGCAATGTCTTGCCAGATTATTAGTTCACAGGGCACAACCCAATATTAACAGATAATACTTATTTTGTAAAATACTAATAATGAAGTAATCATTGACTTTCAACAACATCTGTTGAATGATCAGAATTACCTTTCCCATGTATGTTATCAGCTTATCTCTGTTGCTATACGTAAGGTGGTGCTTCATGCTGAGATGTGGAAGTGCACACGCTAAGAGGCTGTCCTTCAAACCTAAACATTGAAAACTGGCAGATCTTTTTTGATAAGTGCTGGTGCAGCATTCCTTCTTTTAACTTAGAGTGACAGATGCAGGGATCATTGAGTGGCTATTGTTAATAGAAACTTTAAAAAAAGAAATGCTGGAAGTTTAAAACTGAAAGAGAAACGCTGCAAGTCAAGTCAAGTCACTTTTATTGTCATTTCAACCATAACTGCTGGTACAGTACATAGTAAAAATGAGACAACGTTTTTTCAGGACCATGGTGTCACATGACACAGTACAAAAACTAGACTGAACTACGTAAAAAACTACACAGAAAAAAACTACACTAGACTACAGACCTACCCAGGACTGCATAAAGTGCACAAAACAGTGCAGGCATTACAGTACAATAAATAATAAACAAGACAATAGGGCAGTAAGGTGTCAGTCCAGGCTCTGGGCATTGAGGAGTCTGATAGCTTGGGGGAAGAAACTGTTACGTAGTCTGGTCGTGAGAGCCCGAATGCTTCGGTGCCTTTTACCAGATGGCAGGAGGGAGAAGAGTTTGTATGAGGGGTGCATGGGGTCCTTCATAATGCTGTTTGCTTTGCAGATGCAACATATAGTGTAAATATCCGTAATGGCGGGAAGAGAGACCCCGATGATCTTCTCAGCTGACCTCACTATCCGCTGCAGCGTCTTGCGATCCGAGATGGTGCAATTTTTGAATCAGGCAGTGATGCAGCTGCTCAGGATACTCTCAATACAACCCCTGTAGAATGTGATGAGGATGGGGGGTGGAAGATAGACTTTCCTACGCCTTCACAGGAAGTAGAGACACTGCTGGGCTTTCTTTGCTATGGAGCTGGTGTTGAGGGATCAGGTGAGATTCTCTGCCAGGTGAACACCAAGAAATTTGGTGCTCTTTACGATCTCTACTGAGGAGCCATCGATGTTCAGCAGGGAGTGGTCACTCCGTGCCCTCCTGAAGTCAACAACCATCTCTTTTGTTTTGTTCACATTCAGAGACAGGTTGTTGGCTCTGCACCAATCCATTAGCCACTGCACCTCCTCTCTGTAAGCTGACTCATCGTTCTTGCTGATGAGACCCACCACGGTGGTGTCATTGGCGAACTTGATGATGTGGTTCGAGCTGTGTGTAGCAGCACAGTCATGGGTCAGCAGAGTGAACAGCAGTGGACTGAGCACGCAGCCCTGGGGAGCCCCCGTGCTTGGTGTGATGGTGTTGGAGATGCTGCTCCCGATCCAGACTGACTGAGGTCTCCCAGTCAGGAAGTCTAGGATCCAGTTGCAGAGGGAGGTGTTCAAGCTCAATAGGCTCAGCTCTCCAATCAGTTTCTGAGGGATGATTGTGTTGAATGCTGAACTGAAGTCTATGAACAGCATCCAAACGTACGTGTCTTTTTTGTCCAGGTGGGTTAGGGCCAGGTGGAGGGTGATGGCAATGGCGTCGTCTGTTAAGCGGTTGGGACGGTACGCAAACTGCAGGGGGTCCAGTGAGGGGGGCAGCAGGGTCTTGATATGCCTCATGACGAGCCTCTCGAAACACTTCATGTTGATGGATGTGAGTGCAACGGGACGGTAGTCATTTAGGCAGGACACTGAAGACTTCTTTGGCATGGGGATGATGATGGCGGCCTTGAAGCACGTTGGAATGGTGGCGCTGCTCAGGGAGATGTTGAAGATGTCAGTGAGAACATCTGCTAGCTGGTCTGCACATCCTCTGAGCACTCTACCAGGGACGTTGTCTGGTCCAGCAGCCTTCCGTGGGTTGACCCTGCAGAGTTCTCCTCATGTCGGCCACAGAGAGACACAGCACCTGGTCATTTGGAGGAGGGGTGGACTTCCTCGCCGCCAGGTCATTTTCCGCCTGAATACGGGCTTCAAAGTTATTCAGCGCATCTGGGAGGGAGGCATCACCTGCAGACAGGTGATGTTGTCCTGTAATTGGTGATGTCCTGGATGCCCTTCCACATGCGCCGCATGTCTACTTAATAAGAAACTATTAAACTGAAAAATGACAAACTTCTCAGATATAAATGCTTAAAACCTTACTCATTTTTACTCAGACAAGATCACTACAAAAGCCTTTAGCAGCATTGTTACTTTTACCTTGGCTGAGAGCAGCTAATAAAGCAGGAAACTGACACTGGAACTTCTCAGGTTAACAATGGTTATTATTAAAATATATGCAATGGTTTCTCTGTAATGTTAACTGATGAGGTAATGGTTTTTCTGTAGCAGCGATGTTTGGGTTATAACTACTGATAACAGGTGACTAACCAATGGGAGAAATGTTACTCTTTCTTGTATGTCTGGGAGCGGGGTTTTTCGTGGGCTTTCAGTCAAGGAGAGTGACAAGGAAGGACGAGTGTGGAGAGCGCTCAGTGATCACTGGACAGTGTATACGGAAATTCAAGGGTCCGGAGGTTGGCGACAGTTTGGCAGAGGTCATTTATGGAGGAATACCTGAGGCGTGAGCTCCAACGATTTTTAGCTGCTAAAGGCTTTTGTAGTGCACGAACTATTTAATAAAAGTGGCGCCTTTTTTCTTTTATATTTTGTTTCCCTATTAACCACACAGCAAAGTAAGAGATACAAAAGTGTAATCACTTAATCGCATATTGTGTACTGTCTGATATTTTGCGTTGGGGGTTTGTACTGGGGTACATTACACAGCATCCACCTAAACTTGAATACCCTGTTTGGCGGGGCCGAAAGCTGATTCCCCTGGACGAACATGAGCGGTGAGCCGGGGAGGCTACATATATAAACCCAAAATCCAATTAACACACACAAAATACTGAAGGAACTCAGCAGGCCAGGCAGCATCTATGGAAAAAATTGCAGTCGATGTTGGATACTACTTCTCTCCAAAGTTAGATTGAGACAAGCAGTTAGTACAACCTGTTTCTTTCATCATATCCAAGATGATTAGACATAGACTTTCAAAAGTTTTTTTTAATTCCTTTATTTCTAATTGTCCAAAGAAATGTAACCTTTGAAAGGAGCAGTTGTTCTACTTGCACTGTTTGGTTTTGGAGTAACTCAACATTAGATCTATAGTAATATTGATTTTATAATCCAGATATTCTACTTTTCCAAGGAAATTGCAGCAATGAAATTATATAGAGAGAATTCAGTGGAAAGTAACAGAATAAACAATTTTCATTGTCCAACAAAAACTGTGAATAAGCATTGTAGTTAATTAAAATTAGTTAGATGTCATGGCAAATCTGGATGAATCAGAATCAGAATCAGGGTTATTATCACCGGCATGTGACGTGAATGAGCTTCATCCAGATTTGCATAAAAAAAAGATATCTCGAACCTTACAAGTTTCAACTTGATATATTTCACAAGGCAATCCAATATACAATACATAAAATTATAAACTTAAAAAAATATTAAATGAAATGATTCAGTATTCTAACAGTCCTTAGACCACAGAGAAAATATGTTCAATCGATATATCAAATTTTGCTGTTAAAGCAATAATGAAGCTAATAGCACTTAGTTATATGGGCAAAACTATGTGCATGGTTCAATGTAAGGGACAGGTACATTAACTTAGGTATTCAACGTTGTTTTCTGTGTTTAGCTTTTAACAATACTATATATTAATTACTGTCAAAACATATCTGATAATGAAAAATAACCATTAAGTGTGAAGGTACATTTTAATTGTGGTTGGAAATATTAAAAATCTCTAAACTTTATAGAAAGCTTAAACTGTTAAAGTTTCTTTGTCTCTGTTTTGCTTTCTTAATAGAATCCTTGCCTTCACTTTCTCTTGCTGAACTTGTTTTGAATTCAGCTCTGGTAGTGTTCGTTTCCTTATTAAAACTTTTTTGGTTAATTTCACAATCCCTCGTGCTTACTGTTTGAAGAGCTATCCTGTTTTCTCAGATCACACTGCATTATTAGTTTTGGAAACCTGGCATGAGGGGAAAAAAAAGCAAATACGTGACTGCAAATCTAACTAGCAACAGATGCCACACCAGAACAAATAATGATATAGTGTCTTTATTGCAGCCATCTTGCAGAAGAATTTTTCCTCCATTGGCAAATAAAGCACTACCATTCCCTGTGGGGGAAGCAAGATTGCACTGACAGGGCCTAGTGTCATAAATGCCAATACCACAGGTTGCTGTTAATGTTGCCCAGCAATGACAGTGAGAGGTGACAGCTTTACCGACAATAGGTCCCGGCCCACGTCTTTCGGCATCATTTCAATCCTTAATGGAAGAACTGATGCAGAAATAATTTTTGAAATATTTTATTAAGGAAGTTCTCAATGAAATAGCTGTGTACATTCAGTCCCACCCATAGTTATTGTGTTTCCTTTCTCATTATGTTAATTTTTCAGCAGTGTCACAGGCACATGGCACCACTTAAGCAACACTCAAATGAAAAATAAAAATTAAACAAAAAATGTATATTTCTTACAAAGAAAATTGATGAACGTTAAAAACAAATCCAATTTTAGTACAAAATGGTCAAGTTGTTCATGATGTTGTTAAACTTTACTGACCAGGGTTTTGCCGGTTGGTTCAAGAACCAAATGGTTGAAGGTAAGTAACTGTTTCTGAAACTGGTGGGACTTCAGGATTCTGTACCTCCTGTCCAATAGTAGCTGCAAAAAGATGGTATGGCCTGGATAGTGATGATAGATTTTGCCTTTTTGAGGCAGTAGTTATTACGAAGGTGAGGAGTGAGGTACCCTTGATGTATTGACAAGTATTTGCTGCAGCTTTTTATGTCCCTGCAGATTTGAATTACTGCACCAGACCATGATGCAGTCAGGGTACTTTCAACAGTACATCCGCAGACATTTGTCAGAGAATAATAATCATAATGGTTAGCTGGGCCTAGGACAGGTAATCTGAACTCTATACAATTCATGTTTGTCGACGTTCTAAGCTGTTGCTGCAAAAGCTACTTTTCGTGGCCTTTATACCTTGGGTATGTATGCTTATGACAATAAATTTGAACCCTCTACTGGCCATAATATTTGACATTTAACATGATGTGTTGCAGGAAGTAACATACCTGACACTCTATCAAAGTACATATATGTCACCATATACAACCCTGAGATTCATTCTCTTGTGGGCATACGCAGCAAATCTATAGAATAGTAACCATACAGAATCAATTAAAGACTGCCCAAGTAGGACATTTGTCCAGAGTGCAAATGACAACAAGCTGTACAAATGAAGATGCAAATAAATAAATAACGTGAACATGAGATAAACAGTCCTTGAAAGTAAGTCCATTTATTGTGGAAACATTTCGATGATGGGACAAGTGAAGTTGAGTGAAGTTATCCCCTTTTCGTTCAAGAGCCCAATGGTTGAGAGCTAGAAACTGTTCTTGAACCTGGTGGTGCAAGTCCTGGGGCTCTTTTACCTTCTTCCAGGTGGCAGCTGCAAGAAGAGAGCACGACCTGCATGGTGGGGATCCTTGATGATGGATGCAGCTTTCCTATGACAGCATTTCATGTAGATGTACTCAGTGGTGGGGAGGGCTTTACCCGTGATGGTCTGGGCCGAATCAGCTACTTTTTATAGGATTTTCCATTCAGTGGCATTGGTCTTTCCATACCAGACTATGTAACCAACCAATATACTCCACTGCACATCTATAAAAGTTTGTCAAAGCTTTAGTATCAGCATAATTGAGTTTATTCCAATTTAATAGTCCTACATAATTATATACAGTATTTTGAAATAATTAGCAGTTTGACAACTTATCCATTTTAATTACACCAAATTTTTTCCTCTGATATGTTTGAATATTTCATGGTACCAATTAAAGAATTGGCATTGCCAGTTAAATTTGAACTTGGCTTTGCTTTTCCTTCATAAATCTTCATAAATTATCATACAGCAAGCAGTTTGAACAACTTTAGTTGCAAGAAACATTACTTTGGTGTCATTCCCATCAAATTAAGTTAACTCATTTGGACTTTATATGCAGACCTGTTCACAAGTGTAAAGAAACACAAGGGCCCCTGAGTGTATTTATCTAGGTAAACAGTTGCTGGAAATGCAATTACCATGCATAGTAATTCAAAGACATCTGTTGAACTTGAAGTAGGCATCAAACTGCTGAGGAACTCAGTGGGGCAGGCAGCGTCTGTGGAGGTAGAAATGAGCCTGGAAGGTGATAAGTACAGTCATAAGAGGCTACAGGTACTGGAATGAAGCAGATAATGGAGGGAAGAAAAGCAGTGAGAACCAGTTGGAGGACAAAAAAGTTTATCTTCCTTACTTCCAGAATTCCAGAATCTACAGCCTCATGTCTCCACTCATTGCCTTCCAGCCTACCTCTGCCACCACCTGGCTCCATCTGTCTGGTTCTAGCTGTCTTGCCAACCCCCGCCTTGCCCCCTCCCTCATACCGATCTCCCTTTGACACTTTCCGTTATGATGTGGTATCTCAACCCAAAATGTGAACCGTCCTCCTGCCTCCATAGATCCTGTCGAGTTCCTTCAACAGTTTTTTCTTGCTCCTGATGCTATTGTCTGCAGTCTGTTAAAATAGTAAGAACTGTGATTTACAGATGCTTTAAACAAGATTAAAACTTTGTATTGACTAAATCTGGAAGTAAAAAGGGTATGGTCAAGAGTTTCAGTGTCTGGCTGAGTGAAACTGAAAGTCACATCAGTTTTCAGAGATGGAAGTAAACTCTCTGTTTGATGCACAGGAACAACATTGAAACCTCAGTTGGCTTTGGGCAAAGAGTCAAGTCTAGTCAAGTCACTTTTATTGTCATTTCAACCATAACTGCTGGTACAGTACAGAGTAAAAATGAGACAGCATTTATTCAGGATCATGGTGTTACATGACACAGTACAAAAACTAGACTGAACTACGTAAAAAACTACACTGAAAAAAACTACACTGGACTACAGACCTACCCAGGACTGCATAAAGTGCACAAAACAGTGCAGGCATTACAGTAAATAGCTGATAATAATAATACAATAAATAAAAAGAGAGCCTTCAAGCAGTCTGTGGAATATAAAGCACAAAGCATTGATGGAAGTGGTGTTAAAGGCAAAAGTGGTTGGTTTTTGGTCTTGCTAAAATTGTTCATCATTGATATAGCTAACATGAAATCCTACTCTATAGTGTCCATAAACATCAACTCATCTCCAGGTGCTGATCATATATGCCATATCAGGTCAATTCCTGATTACTGATTACCTCTCTTCTTGGCCACAAACATTAGCTCCATCTGGAGCTCACCTTGCATTTAAAATTCCTCCTGTTTACATATGTTAACGTTCTCACCAATACTTTTCTTTGTGATCTTGCCTCAATATAATCTGTCTTTGTTCTTATTTCTATTTGAAAGTTAAAAAAATTAAATTTTGACAGTCATATATGGAAATATGAGGGTCAGTGACAAAAAGCTTGTTACTACAGTTTATTGGTAGAGCATGGTCAGCGAGTTCTAGACTTCTGAATTTGAGTGAGCTCTTGTGCGTTTGCTTTCCGCTCTGGTGCTTTCTAACCTAACAAGTTCTGGTCCAACACATGTGTGTGTATAGAACTCACAAAATGATCAAATACACTCCTCTACAAATCCCTGTTCCTGGAAATTTGGTTACAACACTGCCAATCTCATAAAGCATCCCACTATGCAATGAACCTCATCAGGTGACAGATATCTTGGTGAGTGAGCATTTTGGAGACTGGGGCAACTCACTAATCCTTACCCTGGCCTTGGAGAGGATAGGAACATATGGTATGGAAAAGTAATTGGGGAAGGGAAATTAAGATGCTATTAGGTAAGAACTTGGGAATGCAAATTGGGAACATATATATTCAGGGAAATGCGGGAATTGTTTAAGAAGCACTTCCATGGGATTATGGATTAGTTTGTCCCATTGAGACAGAGAAACGTTGATAAGGTGAAGCAACCATTGTTGACAAGCGATGTGGAACATCTAGCCAAGAGGAAGAAAGAAGCTCTTGAGATTTAAAAAGTAGCCTGGATGGTACTGAAGAAGGGACTAGGAAGGAGACATGAGAAGGCCTTGACAAGTAGGATTAAGGAAGACCACAAGGTGTTCTACACATACATGAAGAACAGGAAGATGACTAGGGTGAGGGTAGAACCGAGCAGGCATAAAAGGGGGAAAATGTGCCTGGAATCTGAGGAAGTAGAAGAGTTCCTCAATGAAATGAATACACTGCTTCAGTGGTCACCAGTGAGGAGGACCTTGATGAATGTGAGGACAGCATAGAACATACTAACATGCTGAAACATGATGACGTTAAGAGGATATGATAGAAGTGTATAAGAAGATAAGAGGATGATAGAGTGCACTCTTGTGCCTTTTTCTCAGGGTGGAAATAGCTAATAAGAGAAGGCATAACTTTAAGGTGAAAAGAGGAACGAATAGGGGGAATGTCAAGTATATTTTTCACACAAAGCGTGGTGGGTCCATGGAATGCTCTGCCGGGGTGGTGGTAGACTGTTAAGGACTTTTAAGGGGCTCTGGATGAAAGAAAAATTAAAGGCTATGTGGAAGGGAAGTGTTAGAGTGACAAGCAAGAGAAAATCTGCAAATGCTGGAAATCCAAGCACCATGTACAAAATGCTGAAGGAACTCAGCAGGCTAGACAGCACCTATGTAAAAGATGACAGTCGATGTTTCAGGTCGAGAACCTTCAGCAGTGTTGGAATGACCTTGGAGTAGGTTAAAAGACCCCAAGGGCCTGTACTGTGCTATACTGTTACATCACTGAAGTAACTCAGTGATAACAAACCTGATTCTGATTGTGATTCTAACTCTTTCGAAGTTAATTTCCTGAAAAGATAATTCTCTCTCTTCCACAGTTCTTGCCTAAGCTTATGGAGACATGACAGCAGTTTCTGTTTCTTTTTTTGCCAAACACATACAGTACTTCTGTCTTTGCGAAGATTTGCTGCCAATGCTCACTCTGAGATTTGGATTATTCTTTCTTTCCTGATGGTGGCTTTGAATTTCCTCAGCAATCTTGTAATGATTTCAGCTTATCACACTATTTTGTCCTCTTTTGTGTAGCTGACATTGCTGTAGAACATTAATTATAAGTTTGTATGCAGATGTATACGCCAAATAATTGTATTGGCATTGTGAAACAGAGACAGACAAAAACTTCCTTCACGTTTTTGACTATTGCAATGATTCATCATGTCCCCTGGTGAGAATAGCCACACAGTTGAGAAGCCTTTACTATTAAGTATCCTCATCTACCATGTTCTGTGGATGAGTATCAGACATTCTTACCTCAAGGAAGTTGGGAGAAGCCTGTTTGGAAGACTCAATGACACCAAATGATGCTATTTCCCTAGTGACCAGCAGGTGTCAACAAATCTCAGTGATACAGTGACACACAAAAAGCTGGAAAACTCAGCAAGTCAGGCAGAATGGGAGATCTTCAGCCCTTTGCCCCTTCTACCTATCACCTCCCAGCTTCTTACTTCCTCCCCCCTCCCCTACCCACCCAACCCCTCACCTGGTCTAACCTATCAACTGCCAGCTTGTACTCCTCCCCCTCTCCCCACCTTTTTATTCTGGCTTCTGCCCACTATCTTTTCCGGTCCTGATGAAGGTCTCAGCCTGAAACGTTGACTGTTAATTCCCTTAAATAGACGCAGCTGAGATCATCCAGTATTCTGCAGTATCTCCTATGTCAATCATACAGTAGCAGGTCTTGTTGTCAGCTAAAGCAAATTGATCTGAAAGCGTGCTGGGCTTTCCCACTGTTGCTGTCAGACACCCTGAGCCAATAAACTGGTCCTGGACTTATTTCCACTTGGCATGATTAACTTATTATTATTTAATTATTTATGGTTTTATATTGCTATATTTCTTCACTATTCTTGGTTGGTGTGGCTGTAACGAAACCCAATTTCCCTCGGGATCAATAAAGTATGTCTGTCTGTCTGTTCACACTGAACTTGATAATATAAGAATATTCACAATTTGAAAGCAAAATACATTCAAACTGTTGCCATTTGTTACGTCACCAAAGACCAACAAATTTCTACAAATGTACCTTGGAGAGCATTCTGACTGGTTACATCACCATCTGGTATGGATGTTTCAATGATAGCTCAAAAGATTCTGCAGATGGCAGAAATCCGGAGCAACACACACAAAATGCTGGAGGAACTCAACGGGTCAGGCAGCATCTATGGAAATGAATAAACAGCTGATGTTTTGGGCTGAGACCCTTAATCAGGACTGGAATGGAAGGGGGAAGATGCCAGAATAAAAAGTTGGGACAAGGGAAGGAGGACAAGGAGGATAGGTGAAGCCAGACGGGAGGTTGTAGGGGGGCAGCATTTTGTGTGTGTGTTGCTCCGGAGATGCCAATGCACAGGAGCTGAAAATGCTGCAGAGGGCTCTATCACAGAAGCTAGATTCCCCATCATCAAGGATATCTTAAAAAAGCATTGCCTCAAGCAGGGAGCATCCGTCACTAAGGACTCTTACCATCTCATTACTATCAGCAGAGAGAAGGTACAAGAGCCTGAAGGCACGCAGTCCAATGTTTTAGGAACAGCTTCTTCCCCTCTGCCATCAGCTTTCTTTTCAAGGTGGTTGTGGTTTTGTTGGTCTGTGATCGACAGTTCAAACAATTTCACTATTTTCTCTCTGTTTTCACCACTTTCTTATATTCTTGTTGCAATTTATAGTAATCTTCATTCATTGCACTGCATTGCTGCCACAAAAAAATATTCATGACATATGTGAGTGATGATAAACCTGATTCTGATATGGGTCTCAATTGTGGACTGCGAGTGTGAAGGGGGCAGGGAGCAGACATTCTGTAGTAATCAATAAACCAAATCTTTGCCTGGTGTCTCAGGGCTGTTTGATAGATAGATAGGTAGATAGATAGATAGATACTTTATTCGTCCCCATGGGGAAATTCAACTTTTTTCCAATGTCCCATACACTTGTTGTAGCAAAACTAATTACATACAATACTTAACTCAGTAAAAAATATGATATGCATCTAAATCACTATCTCAAAAAGCATTAATAATAGCTTTTAAAAAGTTCTTAAGTCCTGGCAGTAGAATTGTAAAGCCTAATGGCATTGGGGAGTATTGACCTCTTCATCCTGTCTGAGGAGCATTGCAGTCCTTCTTTTCTCCTCAGCAGGTCGGGCAGCATCCGTGGAAACGAACAGTCAACGTTTCGGGCCAAAACCCTTCGTCAGGACTGAAGAAGGAGGGGGCAGGGGCCGATAAAGAAGGTGGGGGGAGGGTGGGAAGGAGAAGGCTGGTGGGTGCCAGGTGAAAAACCAATCAGAGGAAAGATCAAGGGGTGGGGGAGGGGAAGCAGGGAGAGGATAGGCAGGAGAGGTGAAGAAGGAATGTAAGGGGAAAGCACTATGTGTAGTAGAAGAAGGCAGAGTCATGAGAGAGGTGATAGGCAGCTGGAGGAGGAGGCAGAGTGAAACTGGGATGGGGGAAGGGAGAGGGAGGGAATTACTGGAAGTTGGAGAATTCAATGTTCATGCCAAGGGGCTGGAGACTACCCAGACGGTATATGAGGTGTTGCTCCTCCAACCTGAATTTGGCCTCATCATGGCAGTAGAGGAGGCCATGTATGGACATATCTGAATGGTTCCAGGATATCTCAAATGTCCTCTTTCTTTAGGGATCGTGGTTTCCCTTCTGCCGTCATCAATGATGCCCTCACCCGCATCTCCTCCATTTCCTGCACTTCGGCCCTCACCCCATCCTCCTGTCACCACAACGGGGACCGAGTTCCCCTTGTCCTCACCTACCACCCCACCAACCTCCGGATCCAGCACGTTATCCTCCACAACTTCCAACACCTTCAACAGGACCCCACCACTAAGCACATCTTTCCCTCTCTACCCCTCTCTGCTTTTCGCAGGGATCGTTCCCTCCGCGACTGCCTTGTCCACACGTCCCTCCCCACAGATCTCCCACCTGGTACTTATCCCTGCAAGCGTAAGTGCTACACCTGTCCCTACACCTCCTCTCTTACCACCATACAGGGCCCCAAACAGTCCTTCCAGGTGAGGCAACACTTCATTTGTGAGTCTGTTGGGGTAATCTATTGCATCTGGTGCTCCTGGTGCGGCCTCCTCTACATCGGCGAGACCCGACGCAGATTGGGGGATCGCTTCATTCAAGCTTCATCGAGCACCTCCGCTCCATTTGCCACAATAGACAGGATCTCCCGGTTGCCACCCACTTCAACTCTGCTTCACATTCCCATTCAGATATGTCCAAACATGGCCTCCTCTACTGCCATGATGAGGCCAAACTCAGGTTGGAGGAGCAACACCTCATATACCGTCTGGGTAGTCTCCAGTCCCTTGGCATGAACATTGAATTCTCCAACTTCCAGTAATTCCTTCCCTCTCCCTTCCCCCATCCCAAGCTACGTCCACACTACACCGGATAAATCCGTAACCGAAGCTTTTTCTCTTTGTTTTTACCCTTCGTCCACACTGAAGGGATGTTTTTCTCCCCCAAAACCGGAGCTTTTCAGAAACGCTCTCCAAAGTGTGTATTTTTGAGAGCTCTGGATTGGCCGGATCAGTGTGGTAACCGGAGACTTCTGAAAACGCTGTCAGATGGCAGCGTGCTGTTTTATTGTTTTCTTGAACGCAACCTAACAATTTCAGAACAGACGGCAACGAAACTGACGCTGGTAGAGTTAGAAATGTACTCACCAAATACTTTGACCCATAACTTACTGAATAAATAAGTATACTCACTTTGCCCTGTTTTCTGTCCTTGCTCGTATGAAGGTGGTTTACCTATTTAAGCAAGTACTTCTCTGACAATAGATGTGTAACAGCCTAATGTAACATTGTATGGAAATACAATATAACACTGACACAGACATGTTTTATACAATTAACAAGGTGCTTTATTAATGCAACAGAGTTAGTCAGTTTTTCAATGTTTGTCGTCAGCCGGGTCATACTGTCCGTGAACTCCCTGTCGGTTGCCTCCGTACGTTCCAGTATTTGTTTTTTTTTAACTTTTAAGTTCTCCTGCATGAAAGCCAACAGCTGTCCATCGTTTTTCTAGTTTGTAACTACACAAGCGCACACTTTTACGGCGAGATTCAACACCAAACATGTCGATTGTTTTCGGTAGATGTGTCCTGCGCATGCGCAGGAGGAGAAGGTTCGCCAAAATCTCCATTTCAATGTGGATAGAGATATTTTAAAAAACACATAGTGTGGACGCCTATCGTTTTTACGTGAAACCGGTGTTTTCAAAATTATCTGGTCTAGTGTGGATGTAGCCCCAGTTTCACTCTGCCTCCTCCTCCAGCTGCCTATCACCTCTCTCATGACTCTGCCTTCTTCTACTATGCATAGTGCATTCCTTATATTCCTTCTTCACCTCTCCTGACTATCCCCTCCCTGCTTCCCCTTCCCCACCCCTTGATCTTTTCTCTGATTGGTTTTTCACCTGGCACGTACCAGCCTTCTCCTTCCCACCTCCCCCCACTTTCTTCATAGGACCCCTGCCCCCTCCCTCTTCAGACCTGATGAAGGGTCTCAGCTCGAAATGTTGACTGCTTGTTTCCACAGATGCTGTCCAACCTGCTGAGTTCCTCCAGCGTGTTGTATGTGTTGATTTGACCCCAGCATCTGCAGTGTACTTTGTGTTTAGGAAGGAGGTTCAGGAGCCTCAGGACTCATACCACTAGGTTCAGGGACAACTGTCAGACTCTTGAACCAAAGGATATAACTTCACTCAATTTCACTTGCCCCATCGCTGAAATTTTTTCATAACCCATGGATTCACTTTCAAAGACTCTTTATCTCATGTTCTCAATATTTAGTCCTTATATATTCATTGTTATTATTTCTTTCTTTTTGTGTTTGTGTCGTTTATTGTTTTTTACCCACTGATTGTTTGTCTTGTTGGTGTGAGATTTCATTGATTCTATCATGGTCATGTATGCCCACATGAAAATGAATCTCAGGATTGTACATGGTGACATACTGTATATGTACTTTGATAATAAAATTTACTTTTGTTACGAACCCCGTAACTGGGTCACTTACCAGCAAAGATGGAGACATCCGTTGAAGTCTGATGATACTATTTTTAACAGTATTTATTAGTAAAAATAATATCAATGCAAATATACAGATAATATACGTCGTCAATACTAAATCTAAAAGTGCGAGTATAATAATAATCAATAAGAAATAAGCTCTATCGTTGTCTAGAGGATAATGTATTGTCTGATGGAAATATAAAGTTCACTCAGTTCATGCAGGCTGCAGCCGTTGGGGACCGCTGGGTTTGCAATGGTTGGAGAGAGAGAGAGATTTGGGAGAAAAACTTGCCTATTTTCCTTTTATGATTTCGATCCATCGGAGTCTCGTTGGTGTGGCTGTTCACTTGTGGCCTCTCCTTTAGCTAAGCCGTTCTTCCGTGATGAGCCCGCCACCCTGGCAAGGGAGGACGCACGTGAGCCCCCCACCGGCTGTCACTATCAAACGCTGTCACGGGATTTCTAGCGTTTCTCCTGGTGCGTCTAAAGGGGTTGTTCCCCAGACCCTCTTTTATCCTTACTCACGGAGTCTCAGATGTCAGTCAGGTTGGGATGATGCAATCCCTCAACCAGACCACTCTGGTTGTCCCCTGAGTGTTTCCAATGAATAGTACAGTACTCAATACACAATTCTGTCTCTAAGAGACAATAGCCGTTATCAGTGGTTCCGTTTCGCTGAGGCCAGGACACATTCCAAACCCTGTGGATTCTGTGTGTCTCTCTCTCATTTCCTGGGTCCCAGACCCGAATTAATAGCAATCTTGCGATTCTCAAAAAGGAGGGGGCGACCTTGTACCCTTCGGCCCCTCAGAGTTGCATCACATTCGTAACACTTTGAACTTTGAATGTTGAATGCTGTTTCTGATTTCAGTTTGGTATTCAACATCATTGTCCCACAGACCTTGATGAACAAACTCTTACTTCTCGGTCTAAGTACACCACTGTGCAACTGGGTGTTGGATTTCCTAACCAACAGATCTCAGATAGTCAGAATGCACAACCATTCGTGCCTCCCCATCATCCCCAACGTTGGGTTCCCCCCGGGGCTGTGTGCTCAGACCATTGCTGTACACCTTGATCATTCATGTCTGCATGGCCAAATAAATTCAAGTTCATGATGATATGACAGTGGTGGGGATCATCACCAACAACAAAGAGATGGGCTACAGCAAGGACTGGAAGAGCTCAAGGCCTGGTGCCAGGCATATAGCCACTTCCTTAATATCAACAAGAAAAAAGAAATGGTAATTGCCTTCAGGAGATCCCTACAAATTCCTACAGCATCTGATGATCCTGAAATCTCCAACTCGGAGGCCAATATCAGAACATCTTTCAAGATGGTGAAGCCTCGCTAGGAGTCAGGCCCTGATAGCTTACCTAGTAGGACATTGAAAACCTGTGCCAATCAACTGGCGGGAGTGCTCAAGGAGATTTTCAATCTCTCCGTTGCTACAGTCAGAGGTTCCCACCAGCTCTAAAAGGGCTACAGTCATACCAGTGCCCAAGAAGAGCAGGGTGAGCTGCCTTAACAACTATCATCCAATAGCACTCACATCTATGGTGATTAAGTGTTTAAGAGGTTGGTCATGGCCAGAATCAACTTCTGCAAGGACCCGATGCAAGTTGCCTATTTGCACAATAGATTTACAGAGGATACTATCTCACTGGCTCTCAACTTGGCCTTGGATCACCTGGACAATAGTAATACCTACATCAGGCTGCTGCATATTGAATACAGCTCAGCGTTCAACACAACGATATCCTCAGTTCAAATCAACAAGCTCTAAAACCTGGGCCTCTGTACCTCCCTCTGCAACTGGATCCTTGACTTCTTCACTGGGAGGCCACAGACCGAGTGGATCAGAAATAACATCTCCCCCTTGTTGATAATCAACACTGGTGCACTTCAAGGATGCGTGCTTAGCCCACTGCTCTACCCTCTGTACATCCATGACTGTGTGGCTAGACACAGTTCAAAAGGCATCTATGAATTTGCTGATGACACAACTATTGTTGTCGGAATTTCAGATGGCGATGAGATCAGCTGGTTGAGTTTTGTTGCAACAACAACCTTGCACTCAACATCAGTAAGACAAAGGAATTGATTGTGGACTTCAGGAAGTTGAAGTTGAGGTCAAATGCACCATCCAGTCTTCATTGAGAAATAAGCAGTGGAAAGGCTGAGCAGTTTCTAGTTCCTGGGTGTCAACATATCTGAAGAACTATCCAGGGTCCAACATATTAGATACAATTACAAAGAAGGCTATATTTTTTTAGGATTTTGAGAAGATTTGGTATGTCACCACCAAAGACCCTTGCAAATTTCTACAGGCATAATGTGGAGAGCATTCTAACTGGTTACATTGCCATCTGGTATGGAGGGGACACTGCACAGAACTGGGAAAAGCTGCAGGAAGTTGTGAACTCAGATAGCTACATAATGGGCACTAGCCTCCCCAGCTTTGAGGACACCTTCAAAAGCCAATGCCTCAAGAAGGTGGGATCCATCATTAAGGACACCCAACACTCAGGACATGCCCCTTCCCATTGTTACCATCAAGGAGGAGGTACAGGAGCCTGAAGCCACTCACTCAATGTTTCAGGAACAACTTCTTCCCCTCTGCCATCATATTTCTGCATGGATACTGAACCCAAGAACACTACCTCATTAGTTTTTCTCTCTTTTTCAACTACTTACTTACTGGTTGGAATTCAAGGTTTTTAAAAATTGTTATGTATTGTAATATACTGCTGCCGCAAAACAACAAATTTCATGATATATGCCAGTGATATTAAACCTGATATTGATGCCAGCGAATTCTGCTGACCCAGGCAGCTTCTTCCAGTTCATCCACAAAACAGCTTAATTCTCTTCTCTTATATCTTTCTTTTCTTTTCAAGGAGGTTGTGGTTCTGTTGGAGTCCATGATCTACAGTTCAAACTGTGGTTCTTCACAAGTGGTATATTGTCAGACCATCTAATGCTTTGTATGTCCAGGAATGTCCTGGAAGATATGCACTCTCGAGGCTGGGAGGTCAGAAGTCAAGGAGTGGCCCCATGGGTGACCTAGTTCCTCGCCAATTTCGCCTACTGAAGTGTTGTGCGAGACTGGCAGAGACAGCAGGCGGTGTGTTTGCTAATTGTTGGCTGCTCTCAGTGGAAGGCCCTATACTCAAAGGATCCCCCTTATTCTCTCTCTCTCTCCCCCCTATTCTGATGGAGATTGAGAGCCTGTTGGTCCTAATGATGGGGTGGGAGAGGGGCTTGGAGAAACAACGCAAAAGATTGTAACATGGAAATGCTGGTCTCTGCTCTTGCTTTTGCAGGAGTGACCTCTCTCTCCCTCACTGGACACAGAGAGCCTCTCTGAGAGACTGAAGTGTTGGGGTTATGGACTCTAGATCAAGGTGTCTTTGGGGGACTTCTGCTGTTGCTTACAGGGTGGAGGGGTGTCAATGCTTCTTCTGGTGTGGGGGGTCAATACTTCTGCTGCTGCTTGTGCGAAGGAAGGGGGGAGGGTGCTTAGAGGCTTTGATGTTTCTATTATTTATTCTATGGGGTTTCTTGTTTCGTGGATGTCTGTGAAGACTACAAATTTCAGGTGGTATACTTTATACATTCTCTGATATTAAATGAACCTTTGATTCTGTTCCTGAGAACTTGCATTAGTTGCACCCCTTTTAGATTGGTGGTGCAGCAGTGTATACTTCATACTCCTGGGAGTGCATATCTCATGCAAACTCTCATGGTCCCAGAACACGTTCTACACGATCAATAAAGCTCACCAATGCCTCTACTTTCTGAGGAGGGTGAAGAGAGCTGGACTCTGCATGTCTATACTTATGTCACTCTACAGAAGTGTAGTAGAGAGCTTCCTAACATGCTACTGTCCTAGTGTGTGCTCATAGGAGTGGAGAAACAGCAGGCTTCCTCTGTCACATGGGTCACTCAACCCAGGAGCGGTTGATGGCAGGCTCAGTCGTGGAAAGCGCTGACAACGACTTGACCCCTGGAGCAGAAGGCAGCAGATTCCCCACGAAGAGACAAAAACACGAGGTTAGACATGGGAATACCAACAGATACTCGGAGGAAACACCGAGCGACACTGCGAGTCAAATCATTCCCTCCAACACAATGACTCCGCCAAGGCACTAAACGAGTTCTCTTTAAATAATCGGAGAATGTGGGATACGTGTGCCAGTCACAATTAATTTGGCTAAATAAAACCGAAATTGGCTCTATCTTAACAGCTCTCGTTGAGATAACAATGAGTAAATACTGGTGCTCAAGAGCTCTCGAAGCTCAATGCTCAACAGCAAGCTGCAGGGCTCATGACAGCTCCATGGTATGAAAGCTGCACTGCAGTGGGCAGGAAGGCTCCACAATGGGTAGTCAACACAGCCCAATGCATCACTGGTACCAGCCTACCAGTCATCAAGGGCATTTATACTGAAGAGGGCCAGTAGCATCATGAAGCATGCTGAACACCCTGCACGTAGACTGTTTGTCCCACTTCTGTCACGGAGGAGGCGATGTAGCATCCACACCAGGATCACCAGTCTCAAAAACAGTTACCTTCACTAAGCAGTAAGGCTGGTCACCACCTCTACCCATTAAACCCCCCCCCCCCCCCCCACCGCTACTTACTCATTTCCTGTTAGCCACTTTATATATAGACACTCATCACTTTACAATCAATTTATGTATGTAAGCTACCTTATCAATTTAGTTTGTTTTTTTGTGCTGCATCAGACAGGAGTAAAAATTATTTTTTTCTCTCCTTTACAATTGTTCACTGGAAATTACATTAAATAATCTTGAGTCTTTAATCTTAAATCTTGAAAACTGACTTGTTTGACCAAGTCAAAATCCAAGCCAATCACATATGCTGTTAGGGAGCAATAGAATCATGTGAATATAGCAAATATTAATTCAAATGAGAACTGGTCTTCAGGAAATAAAAACTGTTCACAATTTAATTTCCAATTATTACCTACTGGCTAGTGAAACCAGTCATTGGGTGTGGAACATTCCAATTCCATCCCATTAAAACTCTGCAAGGGGAGACAACAGGTGAATGTTTGATCATTGAAAACATCAGAATGCGATCAGGGAAGGCATTAAGAGACCACCTCCTGTATTAGCACATTGTTTAATATGTGTGCCTACCACTTCAGGCCTGTTTTTTCACTTAATTTTCTGGCTAGTTGTCTATTCATGTGCTGTATTGGCTCCTGCTCTTCCCTTGGACCACATCAGTGACGTGGAGAGGGGGAACCTTCAAATCTTCCCGCCAAGGCTTGAAACCTGGAGAGGACTCTGTCCACCAGAGGCCCAAACCCATGATCCCCTGTGATCAATGGCTGCCTACTACTGTCTCTTCATGAACATGAGAAAGTCTGCAGGTGCTGGAAAACCAAATCAACACACACAAAATGAATAAACAGATGACATTTCAGGCCTGACCCTTTTCAGGACTGGAAAAAAAGGGGGAAGATGCCAGAATAAAAATGTGGGGGGAGCGGAAAGGAGGCAATGGGTGAAGACAGGCAGGTGGGAAAGGTAAAATGCTGGAGAGGAAGGAATCTGATAGGAGATGAGAGTGGGCCATAGGAGAAAGGAAAGGAAGAGGGCACCCAGAGGGAGTTGATAGGCAGGTGACAAAAGATAAGAGGCCAGAGTGGGGAATAGAAGAAGAGAGGAGGGGGAAGGGAAAAATATTTTATACCTGAAGGAAAAGGGAAAAAAAATTACCTGAAGGAAAAATGCCATCAGATTGGAGGTTCCCCAGGTGGAATATAAGGTGTTGCTCCTCCATCCAGATGGCCTCATCGTGGTACAAGAGAAGAACATGGTCCAACATGTCACAACAGGAATGTGTATTGGAATTAAAATTTTTGGCCACCGGGATGACGGAAGACCATTTTTAATGGATGAAATGGAGATCATGGACACTTAGACTATTTCTGACACCTCCCTCCCCATTCTCACTAGAACAGTCCATGTTCCAAGCCTTTCCCAGTAATGCTTCCCAACTCTACCTCCGCTACACTGACGAGCGCATTGGTGCTGCTTCATGCACCCGTGCTGAGCTCATCGATTTCATCAACTCTGCCTTCAACTTCCACCCTGCCCTTAAGTTCACTAGGTCCATTTATGACACCTTCCTCCCCTTTCTCAATCTCTTCATCTCCATCTCTGGAGACAAACTGTTGACCGACATCTTTCATAAACCTATTGATTCCCATGGTTATCTTGACTATACCTCTTCCCATCCTGTCTCCTATAAAAATGCTATTCCCTTTTCTCAGTTCCTTTGCCTCCACCACATCTGTTCCCAGGATGAGGCTTTCCTTTCCAGGGCATCAGAAATGTCCTTCATCTTCAAAAAATGGGGTTTCCTTCTCCACCATTGATGTTGTCCTCACCCACATCTCCTCTATTTCTTGAACATCTGCACTCACTCCATCTTCCCACCACCTTAATAGTGATGGAGTTCCCCTTGTCCTTACCTACCGCACCCCTGTGAGCCTCCGCATCCAACACCTCATCCTCCATAACTTCCACCATCTCCAAAGGTATCCTACAACCAAACACATCTTTTCCTCTGTCCCCACCCCTCTTTTGCAGGGATCACCCCCTCCATGATGCCCTTGACTGTTCGTCTCTCCCCATTAATCTCCCTCCCAGCACTTATCCCTGCAAATGGCCAAAGTTTTACACCTGCCCATTCACCTCCAATCAGGACCCCAAACAGTCCTTCCAGGTGAGGCAACACTTCACCTGTGAATTTGCTGGGGTCTACTGTATCCAGTGCTCTTAATGTGGCCTCCTCTACAGCGGTGAGAGCCAATGTAAATTGTGGGGGCTGCTCCATTCGCCAAAAGCGGAATTTCCTGGTGGCCGAACATTTAATTCCCATTCCCTTTCAGACTTGTTGTTCCATGGCCTCCTCTTGTGCCAAGATGAGGCCACCCTCAGGGTGAAGGAGCAACACTATATGTTCTGATGCGTACACTCCAACCAGATGGCATGAATATTGATTTCTCCTTCTGGTAAAAAATATTTCCTCTCCCTCCCCTCTTCTTCTATTCCTCATTCTGGCCCCTTACCTCTTCTCACCACCTATCACCTCCCCCTGGGTCACCTCCTCCTTCCCTTTCTCCTATCATCCTCTCTCCTCTCCTATCAGTTTTCTATTTCTCCAGCCCTTTATCTTTCCTGCCCATCCTGGCTTCCCCTGTCACCTTCTAGGTATCCTCCTTCCCCTCCTTCCACCTTTTTATTCTGGAGTCCTTCCCCTTCCTTTCCAGTTCTGATGAAGGGTCTTTCCCGAAAAGTTGACCTCCGTTTTGTGTGTGTTGTTTGTATGTTCAGGGAGCCATCCCTCGTCACTGTAACAAAAAGTGTTACTTTGGGTGTCCGGAATTTTTGATCAAAGGCTTTTGGAACAGACAGCAGTGTTGAAATTCAAAGAGGTTCTGCTGGTGGGGACGTAAATGGATATTGTATACCATTGCAAATAGATAATACTGTAAACTTTAACTTTGAAGTTACCTGACTATACCTTCAAAATGTTAAAGTTAAGTAGGGGTTGATAGCTATTGATGGCGTTGTCCCTGTGTTTGAAAAGGATAAAACATCATGTCAGAAGAGTGAAATTCTCTTGGACTCTTTCTCCTGAATGCTTTTTGTGAATAAAGATTCTGTATATTTTCGAGTTATAGCTTCTGTGTGACTTGTTCATAATTAGGCACAAGTATGCACGTGTGCTTTGAAAAATCTACTTACAGCAGCATCACAAGAAAATATAAAATTGATAAGTTATTGATAAATTATACATGACTTTATTTTTACAAATAAAAACACAATTATAACAAAAAAAAATCCATTTTAGTTCAAGGCTGAGGCTGTGGCCTGCTCCGGCTGCTGTGGGCTTCGTGTTTGTGGATTCACTTTGTTCTGAATGCTACTTGCTTACTCTTATTTATTGCACAATTTGTTTTCGTTTTTTCTCTCTCTGCAGATTGGGGGTTTAATAGTTTTCTTTATATGGGTTCTTCTGGGACCCATATATGGGAGCAGTTTCACATGCACCCTCTGCGGTCGATCATGAGGATTCGATGGCAGGACCGAATCACCAACCAGGAAGTCCTTGACAGCCAACAGCACAAGCATTGAGGCAAGGATCCTCCGGGCCACATGGGTGAAACAAGAATCCCCAGGCAGCAGCTCTACAGTGAGCTTGAGCATGGCAATTCTGGTCAGGGCCGCTCCAAAAAAAGATTCAAAGACAATTTGAAATCGTACATCAAATGTGGAGACCTCCAGCCTCGACAACTTGAGGAATCTGCCGCCAACAGGGCTGCATGGCGCGCCCTGACCAGAAAAGCTGCATCTGACTTTGAGGATGACCGAAATCAGTGCCTTGCAGCAGCACGAGACCCGACGCCACAAGGCTGTGTATGCACCTGTTCCAACAACCGCCATTCCATGTCCAACCTGCAACCACATGTGTGCTTCGGCCTTCGGCCTCCGAAGCCACATGCGTATCCACAGATGACTGCACAATGTTTAGTCTTCCTCAGGCCCCCGAGAGACAACCACCACCACCATGGTTCTTCTGGGCTTTGTTTTGTGCCTGTCTGTAAGGAGATGAACCTCAAGGTTGTATAATGTTTACATACTTTGATAATGGTCAGTGTTGCTAAACCTTAGTGATTAGGCTTTTGCTTCATCAATTGTCCAAAGCTCTTTCCGAAGTTCAGTGCTAATTTGATAAATTCAAGATTGATAAATCCCCAGGGCCGGATATGATAGACCCTAGGTTGTTGTGGGAATTGAGAGAAGAGATCGTTGGAGCATTAGCTATGATCTTTGAATCCTCTTTGGCTACAGGGGAAGTGCTGGAGGACTGGAGAATGGCAAATGTAGTTCCCTTGTTTAAAAAAGGTAATAGGGAGCAACCTGGGAACTATAGACCAGTGAGTCTTACGTTGGTGGTCTGCAAACTACTGGAAAGGATTCTTAAGGATAGGATCTATGAGCATTTGGAGAAGTACAGTCTACTCATAGATAGTCAACATGGCTTTGTGAAGGGAAGATCGTGCCTCATGAGCCTGATTGAGTTTTTTGAAGAGGTAACAAAAGAAATTGATTAGGGTAGGGCAGTGGATGTGGTCTACATGGACTTTAGCAAGGCATTTGACAAGGTCCCTCACAAGCGACTCATCCAGAAAGTCATGAGGCATGGGATAAGTGACTGTTTGGATAAAAAATTGGCTTAAAGGAAGAAAGCAGGGGGTAGTTGTGGAAGGGAAATATTCTGCCTGGAGGTTGGTGACTAGTGGAGTGACGCAGGGATCTGTCCTGGGACCCCTGCTATTTGTGATTTTTATAAATGAACTGGATGTAGAGGCGGAAGGATGGGTGAGTAAGTTTGCGGATGACACGAAGGTTGGAGGAGTTGTGGATGAAGCTGCAGGTTGTCGAAGGTTACAAGAGGATATAGACAGGCTGCAGAGTTGGGCAGAAAAATGGCAGATGGAGTACAATCCAGATAAGTGTGAGGAGATGCATTTTGGAAGGACAAACCAGAAGACTGAGTACAGGATTAATGGTCAGTTACTTAAGAGTGAACGAAGGGACCTTGGGGTTCAATTCCATACATCCCTCAAGGTCGCTGCACAGGTTGATAGGGTAGTTAAGAAGGCCTATGGGATGCTAGGCTTCATTAACAGGGGGATTGAGTTCAAGAGTAGAGAGGTCATGTTGCAACTCTACAAATCTCTGGTGAGACCGCACTTAGAATATTGTGTTCAATTCTGGTCACCTCATTATAGGAAGGATGTGGAAGCTATGGAGAGGGTGTAGAGGAGATTTACCAGGATGTTGCCTATTTTGGAGAACAAGTCATATGAAGCAAGGTTAGCAGAGCTGGGACTTTTCTCTTTGGAGCGTAGAAGAATGAGAGGGGACTTGATAGAGGTCTACAAGATTATGAGAGGCATAGATAGGGTGGATAGTGAGTACCTGTATCCCAGGGCACCAATAGCAAACACCAGATGGCATATGTACAAAATTAAGGGAGGGAAGCTTAGGGGGGATATCAGGGGTAAGTTTTTTACACAGAGGGTTGTGAGTGCCTGGACTGACTTGCCAGGGATGGTGGTGGAGGCTAAAACATAAGGGGTATTTAAGAGCCTCTTGGACAGGCACATGGATGAAAGAAAAATAGAGGGTTATGGGGTAGTGTGGGTTTAGTACTTTTTTAAAGGATTATATGGGTCGGCACAACATGAGGGGCTGAAGGGCCTGTACTGTGCTGTAATGTTCCATGGTTCTATGGTTCTAAAATGCTGGAGGAACTCAGGAGGTCAGGCAGTATCAATGGAAGAGAGTATAGTCGATGTTTTGGGCTGAAACCCTTCAGCAGTACTGCAGAAAAAAGATTTCTTCAGCAGGACTATACTCTTTTCCATAGATGCTGCCTGGCCTGTTGAGATCCTCCGACATTTTATGTGTGTTGTTTGTCTTTTAGCCAAGGTTCTGTTCAGATTTAATGTCCATTCTCTGCTTTTCAATTCTATTCCTTCAGACTAAACTTTCTGTGTTAATTTGGTGAGATGGGGTCACCAGTTGTGAAGGGTGGTTATTGAAAGTTCAGGATGCCAGTAGGGGGCATGAATACTCATACTCATTCCAGGAATTATATTTTAGCATGTGTGTTTCTGAGTGTGTGCGCCTTGGTGTAACAGATGCAAAGGAATACAGTGGGTATCATGAGTTAGACACGTAAGTGGCAGATTGCGGGATAAGTGTGTACAGTTTAACTGGTATCTGTCATTTACATTTTGCATTTTGGGGGAATTAGTGTGGAGATATTGCAGGGAGTTTTACAGAGATGTATCCCTTGGGATGGCACCTATTGAGGTCAGGCAACGTCAGGTCGAGAACCCTGATGACCCAAGCAAGCCCTTGACTCTGATTATGACCATTCACGACCATTTACGAACAGAGCTTTTTGACAGAGCTGCCCTCATTTAAGGTTGCCTGCGGGAATGCAGAATTCTGATGCAAGCTCGAGGAAATGGTTAAAGTTCACCAGATGCACCCTAAAGATAAACACTTGCTGGTAAAAGTGAAGTGTCCGAGGACTTTGTGGGACAGTATGGCCCAGTGGGTGCAGGTACATAGGCAACTATCGGGAATGCCAGCAATGAAAGATGTTTCGCTTCTTTAAAGCGGAAGTGAGGCGGTGACTGGAGGAGGCTATGACAATGATTCAAAGAGCTGAAGAGCCAGCCATGGATTATGTGGAAGGTAAATATCGAGTGTATGAGGAGTATTCAGGTTTGGATAATCCAAGGAGGAATGACCCAGTCTTCCTGAAGATGCTGAAAGATGGCCCACCAGGAAGTTTTCGATTTGGGGATAGCGATGGGACCGACCTTCTTAGTGATAGTGCCATAGACCAGAGGAAGGGGAGGGAAAGTCGCAAAGTGGCTGATGCGAATGTAGCTGCTGTGACGTCACAGAGAAATTGTTTAGTGTGCCAGCACCTGGCAAGGAACTGCTGGAATAGACGTGGGAGGGGAAAGGAGATGATTTGTTACAACTGTGGCTTCCTGAGCCATGGTTAAAGGCAGTGTCTTGAAAAGAGAGCAAAGTGTGAGAGTCATTCACCAAAGCAGGCAGAATCCACAGCAGCATCCTCTCTTTCTGATTTGGCTGCTGACCAGATTATAGAGCCGGAGAGGTCAGACAAACGGCTGACGGACCCCTCTGCTGCCAGTGGTGGTCATCCACGGATGTACACCAGAGATTTATTAGGGGCCAGCAATGTGAGATGTTAGTGGACACAGGGTCATCAGTATTGATAACTGAGCTACCCTTGCCCACGACTGAAGAGGTGATCTACATTACCAGTGCAGGAGTTGAAACAATGAAGGCAGGGAGAAGTCAGCCCCAGGTACTTGAGATTGACAGAATACAGGTGCCCAAACAATGAAGGTACGATCCTGGGAATGGACTGACTGAGTAAGGCAGGTGCTATCATAGACTCAGGAAAAGGAGAAACAACATGGACAAGACAGGGACTGAACACGTGTGACCTGCAAAGCAGCTAACATGCCCCACAGAAAGACAGCAGCCCAAGCAGGGAGGAAAGACAGGGCACCATGCACAAAAATGCTGGAGGAACTCAGCAGGCCAAGCAGCATCTGTGGAAAGGAGGACTGTCGATGTTTCGGACTGAGATGCTTGGATTTCCAGCATCTGCAGCTTTTCTCTTGCTTATGTGGTCTTGGCCCGAAGCATCGACTGTACTTTTTACCATAGATGGTACCTGGCCTTCTGAGTTCCTCCAGCATTTTGTGTGTATTGCTTGGATTTCCAGCATCTGCAGCTTTTCTCTTGTTTGTAATTGGAGAGACAGGGCGGTGTGCAGGAATTGTGTCAGGAGGTCCCAAGGGTAGGGGCCAAGCACGGTCAGGAAATTTTGGAAGTAGTGGAGCTGCCTGAGGAGGCAGCAGTGATTAAAGTAAAGGCACACCAGAAAGGGGATAGTAAGGAGCAGAAGGGGCGAGTGGGTAGAGATCAGTGTGAGGAGGATAGCAGAAGAACAAGAAGTGACAGAAATTACAAGTATACAGGAAGAAACTACCACTGCAAATTTAATAAGTTTACATGGAGATGTGAAGGACCACTGTAACCATGGTAACACATCGCACGATCGAGCAAAGCAGCAGTGACATATTGCAGATCGTAGAGAGCCAGAAGGAAAGGAGATACTCCTCCCACAGCTGAGTGGCCAAGTTCTGGTCAAGGTGCTGAATTAAAAGTTAGGGTTTGCTCCCAGATGGATAGGACCACAGGTGGTACTTTTAACTTGTCTCTGTGCGGACTCGGCAAGGCTGCCAGTGGAAACACTGGACTCAAGTTAAACTGTACAACTTAACTTTTTGTTGCCTCCACCGACTGTGTGGGAGATCAAGTGTACCCAGTAACTGTGTAGGCTCGGAGAACCTAAGAGATAAACACCAGCTGACCACACCAGACCTGACCACAGCTGATGCGAAGGCAGAAGACACTGACAGTGTGATGGAAACCCATGAATAGCATGTTAAAGTGTAATGGTAACGGTACTCTGTCATGAAGTCTGATCACTGAAGGTACAGTGGATGATTAGTTGAATAGCAGAGCATAGAAAATATATATTGGGGAAAAATAGATGGGGAGGGATTTAAGTTAAAGCAGAGTCATCAAGTTCCACAACTTTGATGGGATGGCAGTCTGAGAAAGATTGCACACGGCATTGGAAGGCAGTCACCCCCAGCCTGAATAGGGAGCGAATACTTTCAGCAGTTGGGCCAGTGATCGGATGGACAGTTCGGAAAGGGTTACCACCAGGGAGACGTCCTTGCAATCATTCACATCGAGACCACCCCAATGCAAGGGCCTGAGAGCCTGATACATTTACCTTGCTGCTGACCCTGGAAAGAGAGTTTTAGCCATCAGACAATGAAGGGGTGAAGACAAAGAATGTGATTAAGATGCAATTGGCCAGCTGGGAAGGAGCCAACAGGCACACAAACAAAGCAGCAGTTTTAAAGACAGTTCAAATTTCTGGAACAATCTCCCTGGTTAGCATTTGGTAGGTAGCCATTTGGGATGATAGGGTAGACGTAGAGGCACATAAAATAATTGGGAGGAGGTCCGAGGCAGGGCGTTTTTGTTGTCCTATTTGAGTAGATCCTCCTTAAAGTTGGCCTTTCCTGGAACAATTTATTTTTGTCCAGGAGGGCCAAGAGGAGGGACTGTTAGAGCAATGTTGGGATTAGCACATACAGCAAATAACTTCAGCATCTGACTTCAGCCACCAGTCTTCAGATGTGAATATGAAACATGGACTAAATCTAAAATGAAGGTCTGAACAATGGGTTCCTAAGAGCTGTGAACCACAGTTAATTAGAGGAGCAGACAATGCTGATTAAATTTGTTTTTTGGGTTTCTGTCATGTGGGTGTGAAGAGGGAGGTGTGAAGGTGGTGTATAGTTCAAAGGAAGACTGTATATGTGGAATTGTACTTTGATCTGTAGCATATAAACTGTCGTGTCATGTAGTGCAGGCTTTCATCCTCCAGAAATGGTCTCAATATGATGCCTTCTCTGTCTCATTTTGTTGAATAAAGAGACTGCTTTATAGCTACCAGTATTTCTCCAGAGACTTCGTTCACTTGACAACAGCACATTGCTATGAATGAGGGTGAATTCACCAGACACAGAGAGGCAGTCAATGCTCAGTGGAAAGAGCACTTGAACGATGTCCCTCATCCATGAGGCTGTGTTTGACATACACATACATGCCTCTATCCCTCATCCCTGCTACCCTCCTTGACCAGGAAATTAAAAAGGCCATAATAATAAGGCTTCAGGACTAGATGGTATCCATGCTGAAATCCATGAACTGCCTCTATTCACAAATCCATGACATTTGGGAAGATGAGATAGATCAACAGACTTCAGTTATGCCCTTTTCAGGAAAGGAAACATCTGACAATGGTAACTATAGAGGGTTGCCCATGCTATCTACCACAGTGAACATCATCAGAGAAACAACCCTTTCATTATTCTGCTCATCAGAATGATTTCCAATCTTATATTTGCCCCACAATGGTATGTGTGGCATGATGGTAAACATTGGTTTACAACAGCGGAGAGTGGTGTCAACAAGGCTGCATTTTTGCTGACTCATTTCCTAACCTCTTTTGTGACCATGTTGCACATCACTTCTGACAAATGTCCCATGGGACTAGAGATAATTTTCAGATTCACTCAACAGGGTCCACACTCAAGAACCAATGTTACTTGGATCTCAGCAGTCAAGGTGCAGGTTCAAAGTTCAAAGTAAATTCATTATCAACATACATGTATATCATTATATACTACCCTGAGATTTATTCTATTGCGGGTTTTCACGGTAAATACAAAGAAACACAATAGAATTGATGAAGTGCTGCACACAGCAATGTGCAAATACAAAAGAAACCAAAATAATAAATATTGAGAACATGAGTTGAAGAATACTTGAAAGTGAGTCCGTAGGTTGTGGAATCAGTTTAGTGTTGGGGTGTTGATTGTGGATTGTGGATTAGAACAATGATTTGCATATTGGAGACCAAGTTCCAAGCCATCATTGGCTCAATTACTGAGATATACTAGATGCTGGATCCAACATCAACAGGGCAAATCTCTTCTACCAATCTATCCTCCTTTGCTTATGATAAAACCCGAGAAAGCGTGGACCACTTCCCAGAACTCGGGAGCCTCTTCTTGAGAGAGGCAAGACTTCACTGATGAAATTTCCAACTTTCTGCACAGACTAAGGAAAATATATGTTTATTTCCATGCAATATTTGCTCCACAATGGTATATATTCCATGATGTTCACCAATATTTATGATATACTGGGCAGTAGTGATCCCAGAACTCTGAAATCTGGAGTATCCATTGTAGGCACCTCAAAGCAGCAGAAACATGCCACCAAATGTGTATTGCAGAAGATGCACAGTACATACTGTATTTGGTGGCACATGAAAGGCAAAGCAAGAATTTTACATTATTCATATTATTCATGTTAATTAACCATATTTGTATAAATGGAATGCTTTAATCTGAAATATGAGTGCAGATTCTGAAATCTGGAGGCAACAAATAAATTGCTGATGGAACTCAGCAGCATCTCGTCCAGATAAAGGGTCTTGGCCTGAAACATTGACTCTCCATTTGCCTCCATAGATGCTATCTGACCTGTTGAGTTCCTCCGGCATTTTGCTTGTTGCCCCAGAATGCCTCAATCTACTTTTTCATTATGTAAAGTTCAGGCAGTAAAAGAATTTCATCTCTTTTATCACCTGAGTGTGCTGAAATATAGTGTCACTGGGACCATTCAACACTCAAGATCTGTGTGGATGTCTGTGCACCTTCAAAAACAAATTGGCATACCCAAGTGAAAAGCCAAGGATGAACCAGGAGATTTGTTGCCTGCTGAGAGCTAGATCTATGGCATTTAAGAACAGTAATACAAGAGGTCCAAGTATGACCTACAGAAAGCGATCTTAAGGGCAAAAAAACCCCCAATTTTGATTGAAGTTAGAGATGGAATTGGATGCACTCCAGCTCTGGTAGGGTTTGCTGGGCATCACTTCCTACAAGGTGAGACCTAACATCATGAATGGCTGTGATGCTTCACTCCCAGATGAGCTCATGACCCTGTGATCTCTGTCTCGGAGACCAACATCAGAACATCTTTCAAGAGGGTGAACCGTCGCAAAGCATCAGGCCCTAATGATGTACCTCATAGGGCATTGAAAATTTGTACCAACCAACTGCTGAGTGTTGAAGGACTCCGTTGATCTCTCAGTGCTGCAGTGGAGGTTCCCACCTGCTTCAAGGCAGCGACAATCAGACCAGTGCCCAAGTAGAGCAGGGTGAGCTGCCTCAATGCCTTTTGCCCAGTTGCATTCACATCCGCTGTGATACAGTGCCTTGCGAGGTTGGACATGACCAGAATCTACTCCAGCCCAAATAAAGACCTGGGCCTGGTGCAATTTGCCTATTGCAACAATAGGTCTCCAGCAGATGCAATCTCACTGGCTCTCCACTCGACCTTGGATCATCTAGAAAACAGCAGTATCTACACCAGGCTGCTATTTATCGATCACAGCTCAGCATTCAACACAATCAGACCCTCAGTTCTAATTAACAACTACCAAAACCTGGGTCTCTGTACCTCCCTCTGTAACTGGATTCTTGTCTTCCTCACCAGGAGACCAGAGTCCATGTGGATTGGAAATAACACCTCCTCCTCGCTGACAAGCAACACTGGCACACCTCAAGGATGTGTGCTTAGCCCATGGCTCTACTTTCTTGACACCCACGACTATGTGGCTAGGCACAGCAGAAATACCATCTATAAGACTGCTGATGACATAGCTATTGTGAGCAGAATTTCAGATGGTGACGAGGAAGTATATTGGAGCAAGATAGATCAGCTGGTGTTGCAACAACAACCTTGTTGTTAAGACCAAGGAATTGATTACAGACTTCAGGAAGGGGAAGTCAGGGGAACACACACCAGTTCTCATTGACTGATCAGCAGTGGAATGAGTGAGCAGTTTCAAGTTCCTGGGAGTCAACATCTCTGTAGGAGCCATGTATCTATATTCTGTTTGTCTGTATTGTGTTCTGTATTGTGCATTTATTACGGGTAATTTGTCACATGAGTTATGGTGCTGTGGAAGCGAATGAGTATAGTTCTGTATTCATAATTAGTCCAAGTTCAGTTTAGTTTGATTAGAGCCAGGGAGTAGTCCACTAACGCTTGACCACTAACGCTAACTAATGCTTAGACCATTATATCATTATCAGACCTCTTATTTCATAATATTGCTAGTTTTAGTTTCGTAAGATTTTTATTGTTATACGATTTTTTATCTTTGCTGATTTCTTAATAAAGAATTGAACGTACTTTTTCAACTTCGGAACATCATTATTGTCATACAGTCGCTGAAGATCTATCCTGGGTCCAACATATTGATGCAATTACAAAGACAGTGGCCATATATCCGGTATGTCACCAAAGACTCTCACAAGTGTCCACAGATGTGCCACGGAGAGTGTTCTAACTGGTTGTATCACCGTCTGGAATGGCGGGGGGGGGGGGGGGGCACCGCACAGGATCAGGAAAAAAGCTGCAGAGAGTTGTAACCTCAGCCTGCTCCATCATGGGCAAAAGTCTCCCCAGCTTCAAGGACACCTTCAAAGGGCAATGCCTCAAGAAGATAGCATCCCCATCACCCAGGACATGCCACTTCTCATTGCTACCATCAAGGAGGAGGCACAGGAGCCTAAAGACACAACTTTATGTTTCAGGAACAGCTTCTTCCTCTCTACCATCCAATTTCCAAATGCACAATGAACCCATAAACACTACCTCAGTATTTCTATTGCTCTTATTTTTGAACTACTAAAGTACTTAAATTTATATATATATATATCTCTTATTGTAATTTATAGTTTAAAAACATTATGTATTACAATGTATTACTGTTACAACACAACAAATTTCATGAGATAGGATGGTGATATTAAACCTGTTTCCGATTCTTCAGTATTTTGTCCATAGCTGTCAGTCCCAAGCTCGTCTGTCATACTAAGTGGTGACTAGCTAAACAGCAAAATAATCACAACAAGCCCAATCTTACATCAAGAGAGAAGCTTTTATTAGGTCAACTACTCAGGTTCTACTGGCAACAACATCTCCATCAGCACAGGAGCACCACAAGGCTGTGTGCTTAGCCCCCTGCTCTACTTGCTTTACACCTATGACTGTGTGGCTAAGCACAGCTCTGATACCGTATTACAAACAAGAGAAAATCTGCAGATGCTGGAAATCCAAGCCACACACAGAAAGTACTGGTGGAACTCAGCATGTCAGGCACCATCTATGGAAAAGAGTATTGTTGACATTTCAGGCCAAAACATCAATAATACTCTTTTCCATAGATGCTGCCTGGCCTGCTGAGTTTCTCCAGCATTTTGTGTGTGTTGTTCCAATACCATATCCAAGTTTGCTGATTTGGGCTGTTACGAACCCCGTAACTGGGTGACTTACCAGCAAAGATAGAGACGTCCGTTGAAGTCTGATGATACTATTTTTAACAGTATTTATTAGTAAAAATACACAAAAATAATATCAATGCAAATATACAGATAATATATGTCGTCAATACTAAACCTAAAAGTGCGGGTATAATAATAATCAATAAGAAATAGCTCTATCGTTGTCTAGGGGATAATGTATTGTCCAATGGAAATATAATGTTCACTGCAGTTCACACAAGCTGCCATCTTTTGGTTGTCGCTGTGTTGCAATTGTTGGAGAGAGAGAGAGAGAAATAGGATGGGAACATTTACCGCTACGGGTTTTTGCCAACCTTCCTTTATGATTTCAATCCGTCAGGTGTCTTGTTGCCGTGGCCGTTCAATTGTGACCTCTCCTTTAGCTAAACCGTTCTTCCATGGTGGGCCCACCACCCCAGGCAAGGGAGGATGCACACGAGCCCCCACCGGCTTTCGCTATAAATGCTGTCACTGGATTTCTAGCGTTTCTCCTGGTGCATCTAAAGGGGTGTTCCCCAGACCCCTCTTTTATCCTCACTCACGGGGTCTCAGATGTCAATCAGGTTGGGATGATGCAATCCCTCAACCAGACCACTCTGGTTGTCCCCTGAGGGGTTTCAATGAATAGTACAGTACTCAATACACAATTCCTTCTCCAAGAGACAATGGCAGTAATCAGTGGTTCCGTTCCGCTTATGTCAGGAGACATTCCAAACATTGTGTATTCTGCGTCTCTGTCTCTCATGATCTGTATCTCTCTCATTTCCTGGGTCCCAGACCCGAAATAATAGCGATCTTGCGATTCTCAAAAAGGAGGGGGCGACTTTGTACCCTTCGGCCCCTCAGAGTTGCTCCACCTTCGTAACACCCCCATCCTTCTAAAGGTTTTTGCCGCAGGTAAAAATTAACTCATACAGAGTCTTCCAGAATTTCAGAATCTAACACAATACAAAAGAGTTTTTTTTTCACTACAGAGTAATACAGTTATGCATTCAATTCAGCATCTAAACAGTTAGCGATTACATTGTCACTTCCTTTAATATCTTAATATCTTGTACCTTAATAAATTCTTGTAGCATCAGACTCCAATTTAATAACCACCTATTTTTATTCCTTTTCTTCAGCAAACAAAACTAAAGAGTTGTGCTCTTAGCTTTCGTGTATATTACAAAAGTTCATGCAAATACTAATCTTTATTTTACTTTCAAATTTAACAGTCAATCTTCCATGGTGTTGTCTTTATTATTTACATGCTTTGTCGAAATCCCTTAAAACCAGATCCTGTTATTTAAAGTGGCATCCCGTCAACCCTCGCCCCTTTTCCAGTTAACTCCCACGTGGTTAGCTTGCTTCCCAGTGTGGAATAGGCTTTTGCATGCTCCTTTCATAGGAGTTATTTTATCAACAATGTTTTCCAAACGTAGCCCATTTTCTGAACGTTCACACAATTCTCTATTTTTAAGCAAGTCATTAGTTTTATCTTCAGGACCCTTCATTCTATTAGTTGTCAGTTTAATATCTGCAAGCGACCCCTCTTTGTCCAAACAGCATTTCAAATTCTGTCTCTTCACAGCACACTCTTGAATAACAATAGCACGTGGGGCACCTTTAAATTCCAAATCAGACTGTAATTGATTCACAGGCACCGTGTTAACAAGCCATTGTCCCTTCAGCCTGGTTGCTGCTTCTGACACCAATCCAGACTTTAAATTTTCTTCATTCAATTTAGGAACTACACTTTTCCCTTCTCCTTCAATAATAAGATTCACATCACCACCTTTTATCTCCTCACTAACTTTTAACACACCTTCGAACACAAACAACTGGGAATTCTCACTTCCCACTATTACCACGGTTAACCCTTTCTTCACTGAACCAAGTCCATCTGACCCACAAGGACTGCATTCCTTTTTAACTGAATCAAATACCTCAGACTTTTCCTGAGTTTCATTGCTAGGTTCAGTACCATGTGCATCCACATCTTGAACACACTCAAATGGGACATCTGCCTCTTCCAGGCTTTCAATACCCGTCCCCTTTTCAAATTCTAAGTTCCCCTGATCCTCCCAGTTACTCTCTGGGCAACTCCCTTCCGGAGTAAACTCAACCCTGCGGGCTGGAACAACCTCATCTGCCAACCCAGCAGACTTCTTCAAGGTAATGGCATCCTTTTCATCTAGGACTGCCCTCATTTCATTATCGGGAACACATTTAAAATTTTCAAATTCTTCAAACAGTTCTGTCAAGCCAGACAGATCATCCATGTCCAACCCTGGACCTTCTAACAGCCTTATCTGTTTCTCATTTTTACTCCGTGCCTCTATAAATTTCCTCCTGGCTAAGGGCAGGTCTACTTCCTCTCCCTTACTCTCTTTCACCTCCCTATTCTCCTTTTTACCACCCTCTAACCCCTCTTGGTACAGGGTCAGTAAAAACGTCTAGGCCAAATCGATACTGGCCTGATTTAAACTGGTCTCTGTCTCAGCTGCCTTTCTCGATATGCTGCGAGTGGTCGCGCATGCGGGAGAGATCTTGGAATCTAGGGGCGGGTCCTCAACACTTACAGGCTGGCTCGTCAGCTCCATGGCCGACCAAACCTCACCACCAGCTAAATCGTTACCTAGAAGGATGTCTACGTCAGTTCTCGGGAATTCTGATCGCACCCCTATTTCAACTGGTCCAGATACCAGCTCACAATTTATAATGATCCTATGCAAAGGCACAGCTTCTGTCCCTGTTCCTATGCCTCTCAAAGCTACCTCTCCAGTCTCGGGACCAAAATCTAGTACCTTAATGCAAATCAATGACTGCTCAGCTCCAGTATCCCTCCAGATCCGCACTGGAACTGGTGTTTCTCCCTCTTTCACAGACACGGTTCCTTCTGAAATAAATTTCTCACGCCCCTCTCGTATTCTATCTACCTGGGGCTTTCTCGTTGATTTACTGATCAACACAATACACCCTGTAGGGACTGCTGCTTTCCCTTTTCCTGTCTCCTTCCTCGGAGCAAAGCACTTAGATGCAATATGACCCACCTTTCCACAATTAAAACAAGTCAAGCCAGGACCCCTCCTGCCGTCTTGCCTTTCTTCCTCCTTATTTTTACCACTAGCTCCCGGCTGAATCTCTGCCTCAACCGGTGGGCTTTCTCTACCGTTCCCACGGTCTTTCTGGTAACTCTTAGTCGAGGAAAACTTTGTCTTGTGGGTTAGGGCATATTCATCTGCAAACCTAGCAAATTCGGATAAGGACTTATTCGGCTTCTCGTTCAAATACATCCGGATATCATCCAAAACACAACCTTTAAATTCCTCAATCAGAATTAACTCCCTGAGACGCCGAAAATCCTTTTCCACCATTTCTGCTGCACACCAGCGATCCAAGAGCACACCCTTCTCATAGGCAAACTCTGCATACATCTGATTCCACCCTTTCTTTAAATTTCTGAACTTTTGTCTATAGGCCTCAGGTACCAATTCATAGGCCCAAAGAATGGCCTCTTTTACTTCTTTAATTCTCAGACTCCTCCTCCTCCTCCTCCACAGACAACGCCGCATATGCCCGTTGTGCCTTCCCTTTTAACACACTTTGTAACAACGCCACCCACTGATCTCTGGGCCACTTCTGACTCACTGCCACCTTTTCAAAATGCAAGAAATAACTATCAACATCCGTCTCCTCGAACGGAGGTACTAACCTAAACTCCCTACTAACGTTAAATCTCTCCTCTCGGTCTGCCCCTTGAGCTCTTCGCTCTTGCCTGAACTTCTCCATGTCCAGCTCATGTTTCCTCTGTTTCTCCTTCTCCTCATACTCCCTCTCCTTTTCAGCTCTTTCCTTCTCCTTTGGCCCCTCAGAGTTGCTCCACCTTCATAATAGGGCTGAATCAAGTGTGGAGATGAATCAGCATACAGAAGGGAGATTGAATACTTAGCTGAGTGGTGTATTAACAACAACCTCTCTCTAGTTGTCAACAAGACCAAAAAACAGATTGTAGACTTCAGGAGAGGGAAACCAGAGGTCCATGAACCAGTCCTCATTGGAGGATCAGAGGTGAAGAGTGTTAGCAACTTTAAATTCTGGGGTGTTACTATTTCAGAGGATCTCTCCTAGACCCAGTGTGTAAGTGCAAATTATTAAGAAAGCATGGCCGCACCGCTACTTGCTTAGGAATCTGCGGAGATTTGGTTTGACGTTAGAAACTTTGACAAACTTCTATAGATATGTATTGACTGGCTGTTTCATGGCCTGGTAAATCCTATGAAAATCCTACGAAAGGTAGTTGGTTTTGCCCAGTACGTCACTGGCAAAGCCCTCTCTGGCAAACCACTGAGCGCACCTACATGAAATGCTGTCGGAGGAAAGTAGCATCCATCCTCAGAGATCCCAATCTCCTAGGCCATGATTTTTTCTCAATCTGCCGTCAGGAGCCTCAGGATTCGCACCACCAGGTTCAAGAACTGTAACTAACCCCCACAACCATCGGGCTCTTGAACAAAGGGGATAGACACACTCACTTGCCCACCCATTGTGATGCTCTCACAACCAATGATCTCACTTTAAGGAATGTTTATCTTGTTATGTCATGTTCTCACTATTTATTACTGTTTGCAATTACACAGTTTGTTGTCTTCTGCACTCTGGTTGATCTTTCATTGATCCCGTTATAGTTACTATTCTATAGATTTGCCGAGTATGCCCGCAGGAAAATGAATCTCAGGGTTGTATATGGTGACATGTATGTACTTTGATAATAACATTTATTTTGAACTTTGACACCCTCGTCAATGTCACATACTAGTTAAAGCCACGGAGGCTTTGTTTCTTTTAATAAAACATATTAAAAACAGAGAAAATTGGGAGCTTGAAAAGATAGTTGGAGCTGAATTTGTCAACTCCGTTTGTATTCCGGCTATTTCTCCACAGGATTTGCTAACTCCACGCTCTGCCATTAATTGACCAATACTGGCACCCTTACAGTACACTTCCTCCCTATCCCAATGAAATTTTCCACGGGGTCTTTCGACATTTTGTACTACAAAAACCTTCTTTCTTTAAAAAATGTGAACTACACAAGAACAGTTTCTCCTTGTGTTAGACGCACCAGTATTCAAGCTGCTGAACTTCTTTACAATTTGGAAGTTCGTTGATGGAACTTGCAGCCGACCCTCCTTCGGCCGGCACCGGCGCATGCGCACCCTCCTCAATGACAACGGCAGGTGGCCTGTCGGGGCGTGTACGCACATGCGCAGCTCTCGTGGTGCCGTGCAGTTAGATGCGTCGGAGCGCGCCGGTGGTCCAGACTCCAGACGCCGGGCAGGGAGCGGGTGGCTGCGCGGGTGCAGGGCGCGCCCCGCGGTGAGTACCCTAAGGACTATTGCAGGGAGCGCCGGAGAAATATCCTGGACGGGGCAGTGACGGGAACGAACTGATGAAGCACGGGGAGTGTTGGGAGGGCAACGGGAGGCCAGAAAGTTCGGCTGGGAATCGCCAGGCGGCTGCTAGAGCGCTGACAGTGTCGGGGCTTTATTATATCATTGGGAGGCAGACTAATTGATCACCCAGGTGATGAGGTCAGTACCGGGTGGGCGAAGGAATAACGTGGGGTCGGAGTGGGGGGCCGGACAGGCTTGAGGAGAGCCCGGCACTAATGACAGGGGTTGGGCGAGGGCAATCTACCGTGGACTAATTGTAAAAACTGAAGGGTTCTGGTCTAGGGTTGTGAACGCTGTGACTTCTGTAAATGGAGAGAAACGGGACGAAACGTTTTGAACGAGAGAAGTGGCATTGCAGATCACCAGAGGGTGGGAGAGTTTAGGATGTGGGTGAACTGAGCGAACGTTGTTCCAGCGCAACCACAGTATCTGACCCCGTAGCGTAAGAAAGGAGAAAGTTGGAAGTTGGTGAAGACTCGCAGAAATGGATGAGTGGATCTTGGGCAGGGAGCAGGTTTAATGGATGTGGGTGTTAGTGGGACACGTTGCCGCAACAAGGAAACAAACAAAACAGATAAAATAATACAACTAGGAATATACAAATGTAGTATCAACGAAAATAATATAGTGTATGAACTGTTTTGCAATTAGTCTGATTTTATTTTGTTAAATGGTTCTTGTAAAAACACTTTACAAGTATTGTATGTAGCTGGCTGCTGATGGTGTACTGTTTTCATTGGGTTGGAAGCTGTTAGAAACGCCAGATGAAATGGCTGTGCAATTGCACAGTGCAATTGGGGGTCTGAGACCGGCACGTGGTTGGACCAGGACAGATTATTGATATTCACTCCTAAGAGCTTGAAGCTCAACTCTCAACCATAAACACCATCGATGTAGACCATTGTATGTGCATGCATATCCTTCCTACATTTCATTATGAGTTTGAGGAGATTTGGTGGGGGGGGGGGGGGGTGGTGCGGGGGAAGTATGCGACTGCTCAGGATCAAAGTAGACAGCAGAGTGGTTAAAGTTAGTCAGCTCCATCATGGGTGTTATCCTCTGTAGTATCCAAGACATTTTCAAGGAGCGGTGCCTCAGAAAAGTGTCCTTCATCATTAAGGACCCCCACCACCCAGGACATGTCCTCTTCACACTGTTACCATCTGAAAGGAGGTACAGAAGCCTGAAGGCAACACTCAATGATTCAAAAACAACTTCTTCCCCTCTGCCATCCGATTTCTAAATGGGCATTGAACCCATGAACACTACCTCACTACTTTTTAAAATTTCTGTTTATGCTCTACTTATTTTAATTCAACTATTTAATAGACATTTATACTTCAGTTTTTTCTTTATTTATCATGTATTACATTGTACTGCTGCCGCAAAATTAACAGATTTCAAGATGTAAGCCGGTGATATTAAACTTGGTTCTGATTCAATGTCCAGCTCTTTTGTTGACGTGGAGGGAGAAATTCATGTGACACTGTGTCACTAAACTGTCTAACTTCTTCCTGTTATTCCTGTTATTCTTTCTGCTCATTGTTATTTGAGATATGGCCCTCTGTGGTGGTATCTTCTGCAAACTTGGTGATACCACCATGGTAGGCTGTTTTTTTAAAGTTGTTGGAGCAGAATCTAGCTGTGCAGTTATGAGTGTAGAGAGTAGAGTAAGGGGGGGGGGAGTGAGCATGCAACTTTGTGGAGCACGGGTGTTTAGAATAGTTGTTGGCTATCGGTACTGATTGTGGTCAGTTGGTCAGGATCCAGTTGCACAGGCGTAGATTCCCAGGATCTGGAGTGCGGTGATGAGTTTGCTTGGAATTTATAGTATTGAAGGGGAACAGAATATTGTTGTAGGTGTCCTTACTGTCCAGATGCTCCATAAGTGAGTGTAGGGCCAGGGCAATGGCATGTCCCATAGACCTGTTTTGCTGGTAGACAAACTGCAGTGGATCTGGGTTGTCTGGAAAGCTGGAGTGTGCCATTAGAAACCTCTCAAAGCACTTCTTCATGGCAGATGTTAGACAGTCATTAAGGTACATTATTTTGTTTTTCTTGAGTACCAGGATGATAGTTGTCTTAAAGCAGGAAGGAACCACAGCCTGAAGCAGGGAGAGGTTAAAGAGAGTCTGCCAGCTGATCCACATGTGATATAAGGACATGCACAGAAACACCATCCGAACATGAAGCTTTCCACTGGATCACCTTCCAGAAAACTGATCTTGCTTTGTGATGATGACTGTAGATTTAGGTGCATTGGTGACAGTTGGGATTGCAGGTGACATATCAATTCCCTTCTGTTCGAAACCTCATCTGGAAGGTGTGTGTCGTTGTTGGTGATGGTGCCTGACATAATATGTAAGCCCTGTCACAGCTGATGGCTGGATTAATACTGTCTCTTAGCATCTCTGATAGCTTTATGGAGGTCATATCTTGATGTCCTGTAAAGGTTAGGGTTAAGGGAAAGTTCAGTTTCTATGAACTATTTATAATCTGAACAGTTCACAGGTTGGAAATGTGGCTGTGAACTAAGTTCCCAGGTTCCAGAAAATACGGTAACCAGCAGCAGCTACTGATGTCACTGTGCTCCTGAACAGACATTTGTTAGGACACGTTGTACAAAGTCATTTGTTTGTAAGCTGGGGAGGACCTTAGTGGCAAATAAGTCCATGAATTTCTTATTACTGAGGTTAACCCTTCTTTTGAAAATGCATCACCTCTTTGTAGTTGTTGGAGAGGGGTTTAAATGGCTGTTTACAGTAGGGATCAAGAAAGAACGTTTTTGATTTTGAAGTGGAATGAAAGTTCAGGAAGTTCATGAAGGTGGAGCTTATTTTTGTATGCAGTATATTTCATGAGGCCTTGATACAAAAACAAAACAGATCCTCTCATTGTAAACTAGGTGTGGTCTGTTTACCATAGGCAATTTTCTGGATTCCTAATGCACTGTACTGAAATGAAAGTGAAAGAAACTTTCATATTGTGTAATATGCTTCAGTGTGAGAGTTACGACTGCATGTTTACTCTGAGCACTAGTGTATTTCCATTGGGTTATTGTCAGTATCTTGAAACTGGAAGACAGTATTTTTGTTAATGTTTGAAACTGATATTTTTTTTAACTCATTTTCTGAACCCCCAATGTTGGAGGCTTTTTGCTTCTGCTTACCTGCGAGTTTCTCAGCACAAATGGCAGCATATTTAACTGTTTAACTTTATTTAACGATTAAGTGAATCGAGGATCTGATTTTAGTGATTGCACTTTATAGAACATTCCTCTTTCAGCATTTGTTTGGGCTAACATGACACCTTCACTGTCAACAAAATGAGTCCAAGTGATTGAATGACCTAGGTGGTCATATTTCCTTCTGGGCAAGGTAAATTGAGGCATGAGGTAGCAATTTTTGATCCCTGTTTTTTTTGTCTGTGTACCCATACTCCATTCATGATTGATCTGAACTACAGTGACAAATACTGTAACCAATTACCAGCAAGCTCCAACAGTCAAGTGCCTTACCTTGCCCCTACATACTGTGTCATTACTAAAACCTATATGCTATATGTTAACTGGAACTTGAAACTGAAAGACATGATCTTCACTTTTAGTTGTGGGCTGATCTTGTAATTGTCCTTTGGGAATTCGGCGTTCAAATACTACATGAATTGAATGCCTTAAGCGTCAGCTTGTTTTTTGCCTGGTCCTCTTCATTTATCTTTTCTGAGTTGTGATATCCTGGTGCTCTATCATGACTTAATCTTTTAACCAATGCCAATGTGAATAAATTCCATTATGACCTTGATCCAGTTTTCTTGTTTTGTTTTTCAATTCTATTAACTTGGATGATTTTGTTATAAAGTCTTCAGTATTTATGTTTTAATGTTCTGAAACTTTCATTTGCAAGCCTCAAAAGTTTAACTTCTGCAAAAGCATTTTGGGTCCCCTACTTTAACGTTGTGATTGGTAACGTGGTGACTAGTCAGGAATTTTAACTATCTTAAGGTTGTTTAAAAATTAATTTCTTCCAGAATTCTTTTTGTGTTGTTGTAACACTAATATCTTCATAGAAAGGCTACTCATCTTATCAGGTTCATGCTGGCATACAGTGGAATATGAAGGGTACTGCGTTAAAGATTCCTGTAGCACTCTTAATGCGTTACTTTTGCAACTACTTTGTGTCAAATTGAAATATTTTAAACTTGCATTGCTGCGGAATTTAGGACTGTAAGTCAGTTATGAAGGATGGTACTGATTCTGAAATGAAATGTGGTACCTCTTTCTGCCATACTCCAGTATTGGTTTAGATACTGACCTGGATGCAAGCTGCAACAGAAGACTTTACTCTTTTATTTCACGTTGAATGTGCTCTAATATATTATCCTCATTTTTTAAGTAGAATGTTTTAAATTCACCATGTTAAAGTATTCCTGAGAATTGTTTGTCTTAATTTTTGACCTTGATTTAATGATACATTTATGATAAATTATATAAAGGGGATTCTTTATAGTCTGTACAAACAAGAATATTGCAGTTTTTGCAGCACAACACATTGTAGAGAATGATTTGGCAGTCGCTTTTGCAGCATTTATCTGTTATCAGCAAAGTCTATTGAAGACATTTGGCAACAGAATTGACCAGAGTAATCCATTAAATCTATAAATTCGCTGATGACACCACTGTTGCTGGCAGAATTTCAGATGGCAATGAGGAGGTTTACAAGAGTGAGATGGATTGGCTGGTTAAGTGGCTTTGCAATGTCAGCAAGAGCAAAGAACTGATTGTAGACTTCAGAAAGAGGAAGATGAGAAAATAGGCACTGGTCTTCGTTGAGAGGTCAACAGCGGAAAGGGTAAGCGGCTTCAGTTTCTCGAGTGTTAGCATTTCCAGAGGATCTAGCTTGGGTGCAACAACTTGATGCAACCAGAAGATAGCATGCCAGTGGCTATATTTAATTATGAATTTGAGGAGATTTAGTTTGTCACCAAAGATTTCTACAAACGTACAGTGGAGAGCATTTTGACTGGTTGCATCACAGTTTGGTGTAGAAGCTCCAAGGCCCTGGATCGCAAGAGGCTGCAGAGGGCTGTGGACTCAGCCAGCTCCGTCATTCCTCCCCACCATCAAGGATAGCTCCAAAAAGCAGTGCCTCAATAACATGGCATTTATCAACAAGGATTTTCACCACCTTGGACTTGCCCAAAAAATTTCCACCATTGTGGAAGAGTTTCAGAAGCTTGAAAACCCATACTGAATGTTTCAGGATCAGCTTATTTTCTGTTATCAGATCTATGAACATTAGCAGGCTATCTGTTCATTCTCCCTTCCCCCTCCCCCTCCCCCCCACACATTGCATGACATATGACAGTGATAATAAATCCGATTCAAAGAGATGGAAGCAGATGATGGTTACTGTGGGTAATAAAGCAAGGTTTTGGTTCTTGATTTGTCACAAGCCTCAATACAGAGTCTGATTTTTTTTTGGTCCCTTACTGTTTTCCCTTGTCTGTTTTCATCTTCCTGTCTCCAAACTCCCCCTCACCCTTCCCGCAAGTGGCTTTATCTGCCTGTCCTTCCATATATTGCCTACCAGCACCTCTATTACTCCTATCTCACCTCTGAACTTCTTATCTTCCTTCTACAGCCTCACACCTGATGCAGAGTCTTGACCAACTCCAGCAGTTGTTTTTTTTGCACCAAATTCCAGAATCTGCTGTATATCGTCAGCATTTTTCCTGAAGGGAAGGAAGTAAAAGACAGGGAATTGTAGAGCAATTAGCTTGACTTCAGTGATTGAGAAGATGTTGGAGTCCATTATTCAGGATCAGGTTTTAGGATACTTGGAGGCACTTGGTTTAAAATAAAAAGACTGAAGTCAGCTGTTTTCCTTCAGGGAAATATATGCCTGACAAATTTATTGGAATTCTTTGAGAAAATAATAAGATAGGAGAAGGAGAGTCAGTCGATGTTATTTACTTGGATTTTCAGAAGGTGCCACATATGAGGCTGCTTAACAAGATGAGAGCCCAAGGTATTACAGGACAGAAGATTGGCTGACTGGCAGGAAGCGAAGAGTAGGAACAAAGGGGTTGGGGGGAGAGGTATTCTGTTTAGCTGTGGTGACTAATGGTTTTCCACAGGGACCGTTATTGGGACCGCTTCTTTTCATATTATATGTCAGTGATTTGGGTGATGGAATTGATGGTTTTGTGGCCAGGTTTGTGGACATTACCAATATTGGTGGAGGGGTAGGTGGTGTTGACAAAACAGGGAGTTTTCAGAAGGACTTGGATTAGGAGAATGCACAAAGAAGTGTTGGGAAGTATCTGGTCATGTCTGGTGGAAGGAATAAAGATGTAGACTATTTTAATGAGGAGAAAATTCTGCAACCAGAGACTTGGGAGTCCATGCGCAGGATTCTCTAAAAGTTTACTTGCAAGGTAAGGAAGATAAAAGCAATGTTATCATCTGTTTCAAGAGGATGAGAAATATAAAAGCAAGGATGTCATGCTGAGGCTTTATAAGGCACTGGTGAGACTGCACTTTGAGGATTGTGAGTAGTTTTGAGCCCTTTAAGGTGCTGGCATTGGAGAGAGCACTGAGGAAGTTCATGAGAATGATCCTGGCAAAGAAGGGGCTAATGTATGAGCAGTGTTTAGCACTGGGCCTGTACTCACTGGAGTTTAGAAGAATGAGAGAGGATCTCATTGAAACATTTCAAATTTTGAAAAGCCTAGATAGAGTGGATGTGGAGAGGATGTTTCCTATAGTGGGAGAGCCTAGGGCTAGAGGGCATAGCCTCGGAATACAGGGATGTCCTTTTAAAACAGAGATGAAGAGGAATTTCTTTAGCCAGAGTATAGTGAATCTGTGGAACTCATTGCCACAAATGGCTGTGGAAGCTGTCATTGGTTGCATTTAAAGTGGAGATTGATAGATTTGGTTAGCAAGGAAGTCAAAAGTAATGGGGAGAAGGCAGAAGAATTGGGTTGAGAGAAATAATTAATCAGCCATAATGGAATGGTAAAACCTGCTCAATGGGCCAAATGGCCTAATTCTGTTCCTGTGTCTTGTGGTTTTGTGGTCTTTTTAATCATGCAATGTACTGATTCATCTGCTTCCCTTTTGATCGTAATCCCACATGTGCATGAATTGCTTAACGTAATTACCCATCATAAATTTATAAATGTTTTGAATGCAAATAGGTAAATTGTTTTTCAGCACCTTAAACTTCTTAATCTTGTGACTGCGTATCTGTTGAGCTGGATATTCTTTGCAGCCATGCCACATAAACTCCAGAGACACAAAGATAAATTTTGTTCTGGATTTGGTCTTGTTTGCGACTCTGAGAATAACTCTTCCTCTCGTCAGTTCATCTCAAAGTCTGCTTTCCAAGTTTTGCTTTAAGACTAAGATTGGGTGGTTCACAGCGGAAACTTTGGATGACCTGGAGCTAAATGCTTTTCTTGATAGAGGTATTTTGTTAAAGGAGTATTCAAGGATTATAAAGGAATTGTAAACTGGTCATGGAATTGGTGCTTAATTTAAATGTGCTATTGAATGCTGGAGCAGGTAAAGGATAAAGCTACATCCACAATAAGTAATCCGTAACCAAAGCTTTTTCTCTTCATTTTTACCCTCCGTCTACACTAAAATGGCGTTTTCATCCCCCGAAGCTGGAGCTTTTCAAAAACGCTTTCCAGGGTGGGTATTTTTGAAAACACTGCTCGGGCAGATCAGTGTGGACGGGTTTACCAGAGACTTTTGAAAATGCTGGCAGACGGCAGCGTGCTATTTCATTGTTTTCTTGAACACAACCTAACAATTTCAGAACAGACGGCAAAGAGACTGAAGCCAGAAGAGTTAGAAATGTACTCACCAAATACTTTAACCCATAACTTACTGAATAAATAAGTATACTGTACTCACTTTGCCCTGTTTTCTGTCCTTGCTCGTATGAAGGTGGTTTATCTATTTATGCAAGTATTTCTCTGACAATTGATGTGTAACAGCCTAACGTAACATTGTATGGAAATACAAGATAACACTGATGCAGACATGTTTTATACATTTAACAAGGTGCTTTATTAATGCAACAGAGTTGGTCAGTTTTTCCAATGTTCATCGTCAGCCAGGTCAATCTGTCCGTGAACTCCCTGTCGGTTGCCGCCATACGCTCCAGTATTTGTTTTTTTTTAGTTTTAAGTTCTCCTGTGCAAGAGCCAACAGCTGTCTGTCGTTTTAAGTTTTTCTGGTCTGTAACTACACAAATGCGCACGTTTACGGTGAGATTTGACACCAAACATGTCGCTTGTTTTTGGTAGACGTGTCCTGTGCATGCGCAGGAGGAGGAGATTCGCCGAAATCTCCATTTCAGTGTGGATAGAGATATTTTCAAAAACGCATAGTGTGGATGCCTATCATTTTTACGCGACACCAGCATTTTCAAAATTATCCAGTCCAGTGTGGATGTAGTCTAAGTGGAGTCATAGCCAGAAGTAGTTCGTGGAAAACTGTTTTTTTTGGCTGACAAGAGAAATTAGGGGTAGTATCAATTCCAAGGAAGAAACATACAAATTAGCCAGAAAAAGCGGCACACCTGAGGACTGGGAGAAATTCAGAGTCCAGCAGAGGAGGACAAAGGGCTTAATTAGGAAAGGGAAAAATGATTGAGAGAAAGCTGGCAGGGAACATAAAAACTGACTAAAATCTTTTATAATATGTGAAAAGAAAAATATTGGTTAAGACAAATGTAGGTCCCTCACAGTCAGAAACAGGTGAATTGATCATGGGGAGCAAGGACATGGCAGACCAATTGAATAACTACTTTGGTTCTGTCTTCACTAAGGAAGACATAAATAATCTTCCAGAAATAGTAGGGGACCGATGGTCTAGTGAGATGGAGGAACTGAGGGAAATACATGTTAGTAGGGAAGTGGTGTTAGGTAAATTGAAGGGATTAAAGGCAGATAAATCCCCAGGGCCAGATGGTCAGCATCCCAGAGTGCTTAAGGAAGTAGCCCAAGAAATAGTGGATGCATTAGTGATAATTTTTCAAAACTCCTTAGATTCTGGATTAGTTCCTGAGGATTGGAGGGTGGCTAATGTAACCCCACTTTTTAAAAAAGGAGGGAGAGAGAAACTGGGGAACTATAAACCGGTTAGCCTGACATCGATGGTGGGGAAAATGCTAGAGTCGGTTATCAAAGATGAGATAGCAGCACATTTGGAAAGAGGTGAAATCATTGGACAAAGTCAGCATGGATTTGTGAAATGAAAATCATGTCTGACGAATCTTATAGAATTTTTTGAGGATGTAACTAGTAGAGTGGATAGGGGAGAACCAGTGGATGTGGTATATTTGGATTTTCAAAAGGTTTTTGACAAGGTCCCACACAGGAGATTTGTGTGCACGGTATTGGGGGTATGGTATTGCTGTGGATAGAGAATTGATTGGCAAACAGGAAGCAAAAAGTGGGACTAAACGGGACCTTTTCAGATTGGCAGGCGGTGACTAGTGGGGTACCTCAAGGCTCTGTGCTGGGAACTCAGTTGTTTACAATATATATTAATGATTTAGACGAGGAAATTAAATGTAGCATCTCCAAGTTTGTGGATGACACGAAGCTGGGCGGTGCTGTTAGCTGTGAGGAGGATGCTAAGAGGATGCAAGGTGACTTGGATAGGTTAGGTGAGTGGGCAAATTCATGGCAGATGCAATTTAATGTGGATAAATGTGAGGTTATCCATTTTGGTTGCAAGAACAGGAAAACAGATTATTATCTGAATGATGGCCAATTAGGAAAAGGGGAGGTGCAACGAAACCTGGGTGTCATTGTACACCAGTCATTGAAAGTGGGCATGCAGGTACAGCAGGCGGTGATAAAGGCAAATGGTATGTTGGCATTCATAGCAAGAGGATTCGAGTACAGGAGCAGAGAGGTTCTACTGCAGTTGTACAAGGCCTTGGTGAGACCACAGCTGGAGTATTGTGTGCAGCTTTGGTCCCCTAATCTGAGGAAAAACATTCTTGCCATAGAGGGAGTACAGAGAAGGTTCACCAGATTGATTCCTGGGATGGTAGGACTTTCATATGAAGAAAGACTGGATCGACTAGGCTTGTACTCGCTGGAATTTAGAAGATTGAGGGGGGATCTTATTGAAACATATAAAGTTCTAAAGGGATTGGACAGGCTAGATGCAGGAAGATTGTTTCCGATGTTGGGGGAGTCCAGAACGAGGGGTCACAGTTTAAGGATAAAGGGGAAGCCTTTTAGGACCAAGATGAGGAAAAACTTCTTCACACAGAGAGTGGTGAATCTGTGGAATTTGCTGCCACAGGAAACAGTTGAGGCCAGTTCATTGGCTATATTTAAGAGGGAGTTAGATAAGGCCCTTGTGGCTAAAGGGATCGGGGGTATGGAGAGAAAGCAGGTACAGGGTTCTGAGTTGGCTGATCAGCCATGATCATACTGAATGGTGGTGCAGGCTCGAAGGGCCAAATGGTCTACTCCTGCACCTATTTTCTATGTTTCTAAACAAAAATTGGGATAGAGCAACACAGAAAATGCTGGAAGAACTGAGTTCTGAATTCAGCTTAATGAGTTTTTCCCAGCCGAGAAACAAAATTTTGACAGATGGTCAACACGTAGGAGGCTACGTCCAGTGTTGTGGATAGCTGCCACAGTGGCAGTCGCTGTGTAGTGTAAAATTCAAGACTAAACTGGATATGCTTTAAAACATTGTATTCATGAGAAAGGATCTAGGGCTTTCCAGGCACATATGATGAATAAAATAATATAATATTTCCACACTTATTCCTATATTAAACAATGTTGAATATTACTTCAACACAAAGATAACAATAAACAATTAACTATAGTTTCAATTACTTTTTGAAATATAGTCAGTTAAATATACAGAATTACATATTTATAATGGTAACACATACCAAATAGCAGAATCCCTTTGAATATTAAATACTGGTATCTGTTCCAGAAGCCAGACACCAGAAATATACTCCTTCTGTTACAGTGTTGAGGGATGGCACCATGAGTATACAACTAATCAGGATAAGAGACAAAACTGAACTGTCCTGCACAATGGATTGTTCATCCATTCCACAATGGCAGGGACGCACTGTTAACCATGTGTTAATAGCAGGAACATTCAGCTATTGTCTGCTCCTATGTAGTTTCAAGGGGACGAAGTCAGGATGTCCCATTCAATTGTGTTCAGGTTTCATTTCCTGAAGACGGGTTCTTATTTATTTACCACCCGGTAAGTCTTTGGACTGTAGGAGAAACCCATGCAGTCTCAGGGTTTCCTACAAATGTACAAGCTCCTTACAGGCAGCAGTGGGAATTGCCATACTGTAAAGCAATGTGTTGCCATGTCAACCCAATTTTAGTTAATCCATAATTAGGCTGACAATCTATTGCTAGGATGTGGGAAATAAATTTCAATGATAAATGGAAAAGGCATGCATTATGGGTAATGTCATGGGGGATTTCATTTTGCGGGTAGATTGAGGAAAATGGGGTTGGTGCTGCATCCCAAGAGTGGGAATATTTAGAATGCCCACAAGATGGTTTTTTAGAGCAGTTTGTGCTTGAGCCCACCAGAGGAAAGGCAATTCTGGATTGGGTGTTATATAATGAACCAGATTTGATTGGGAAGCTTAAGGTAAAGGACCCTTAAGGAGACAATTATCATAATATGATGGAATTCACCCTGCAGTCTGAGAGGGGGAAGCTAAAGGCAGATGTATCAGTATTAAAATGGAGAAAAGGAAATTTGAGATGGATGAGAGAGGAGCTGACCAAAGTTGGTTGGAAAGGAATGCTGGCGGGGATGACTGCATAACAGTAATCTCTGGGGTCTCTAGGGGCAATTAGGAAGGTGCAGGATAAATACATCCAAGAGATGAAGTATTCTAAAGGGAGGAAGAAACAACTGTGGCTTACAAAGGAAGTTAAATACAGCATAAAAGCAAGGGCGGGCACAAATATAGCTAAAATTAGTGGAAAGTCAGAGATTTAGGATACTTTGAGATACAGCAGAAAACAACTAAAAAGCTGTAAAGAGAGAAAAGATGAAACATGAAGGTAAGCTAGCCAATAATATCAAAGAGGATGCAAAAGGGTTTTTTTCAGATATACAGTGTAAAGAGTAAAAGAGGTAGGTGAGAGTGGATATAGGACCACTGAAAAATGATGCTGGAGAGGTAATAACGGGGACAGAAGTGGTGGACAAATTGAAAATGTATTTTGTGTCAGACTTCACTGTTGAAGACACTAGCAGAATGCCAGAAATTCAAGCGTGTTGGGGGCAGAAGTGAGTGTAGTTGCTATTTCTAAGGTGATTGTGCTTGGGAAGCTGAAAGGTTTGAAGTTAGGTGAGTCACCTGGACCACATGGACTACACCCCAGGGTTCTGAAAGAGGTCGCTGAAGAGATTCTGGAGGTATTAGTAATGATCTTTGAAGAATCACTAGATTTTGGACTGGTTCCAGAGGGAAATTTGCAAGAAAAGATTGAGACAAGAGATAGGAAATTATAGGCCAGTTCAGTGGTTAGGAAGATGTTGGAGTCCATTATTAAGGATGTGGTTTCAGGGTACTTGGCGATGCGTGTTAAAGTAGGCCAAAGTCAGTGTGGTTTCTTTAAGAGTGAATCTTGCCTGACAAATGTGTTGGTATTCTTTGTCTGTCTGTTGTTTCTTCAAAGGAGAGTCAGTGGATGTAGTTTACTTGGATTTTCAGAAGACCTTTGACAAGGTGCCACACGTGAGGCTGCTTAATAAGATAAGAGCACATGGTATAACAGGAAATATACTAGCATGGGTAGAAGATTGGCTGACTGGCAGGAGGCAAAGAGTGTGAATAAAGGAGGCCATTTCTGGTGTTCCACAGAGCTCGGTATCAGGACTGCTACTTTTCATGCTTGTATGTCAGTGATTTAGATGATTAAATTGACGGCTTTGTATCATCTGCAAACTTGGCCACAAGGATAAGTGGAAGGCAGGCGGCGTTAAGGAAACAGGAGTCTGCAGAAGGACTTGGACAGACTGGGAGAATGGGCAAAGAAGTGGCAGATGGAATATAGTGTAGGGAAGAGTATGGTCCTGCAGTTTGGTAGAAGAAATAAAGATGTAAATGATTTTCTAAATGGGGAGAAGATTTAAAAATCAGAGGTTCAAAGAGATTTGGGAGTACTTGTGCAGGTTTCCATAAAGTTTAACTGCAGGTGGTAAGGAAGGTCATACAAAGTTCCCATTCTTTTCAAGAGGTCTAGAATACAAGAGTAAGGATGTGATCCTGAGGTTTTACTGTATGAGGCAGAGGTGTCGAACTCAATTGCACATGGGGCCAAAACTCAAAGCACACTTTAGGTCGCGGGCCGAACAGGATAAACATTTATTGAACACACTAAAACTAAACATTTTTTGAAAATAAATATGAATAAAAACAGACAGGAATATTATTCCAGAAAAAATAAACTAAAACTTTAAATAACTTAAATATTTTGCTCTCCATAAAAATATCTCCTGTCAGTATTATACAAGTTAGAAATATGAGCATGCTGCAAAAAAACCCTGAAAATATAAATAAAATTTGTGCTTTTCAGCAAAAGTTAAAACAACAACAAATCAAAACACTCAGTTTTCTTTGCTCTTATGCCGTTTTGTCAGAGCTGGATGCTTGGCATCTTGGCAATAAGTTCCTTTAGGTTTGGTGTAAGGTTCTGTGTTGTGGTGATTCTCAGGATGGACTGCAGGTGTTCATCAGTGCGACGACTCCTGTGTGATGTTTTGTTAATCTTCATCACTGAGAAAAGCTTCTCACACAGATATGTGCTACCAAACATGCACAAGGTTCGAGCGGCATGTAGACGGAGCTGAGGCATTGCTTCAGGAATGGAGTGAATAAACTGTACGGGCCCTGCAGTGTCGTACTTTGCCTTTAGTGTCCCATTACACTGCAGCTCTATCAGCTCCATCTGAATCTGTACAGGTGCAGTTTCCACGTCGACGGCAAATGGGTTGCGAAGCAGCTTGAAATTAATTTTTTGTGCTTCAAAGTCACCAAAGCGCTGTGTGAACTCAGTGCGAAGAATAGCGTTGTATACAGCAACAGAAGCTTGACGCGGGAATGTTCCCGGGTAGCCTATCAGCAGCTGTTGCGCTGCATTATGGGATCTGTAGTTTGTGTGTTATCAGCGCTTCATATCGCCGGGCCATTAATAATTAAAGTAATAGATCTATCTAAAATGATCTCGCGGGCTGGATATGGCCCGCGGGCCTTGTGTTTGACACCTATGATATAAGGCATAGTGAGGCTGCACCTGGAGTTTTGTGAGCAGTTTTCTGCCCCTTAAGGATATGCTAGCTTTGGAGAGGGTCCAGAGGAGGTTCACAAGAATGATTCTGGGAATGAAATGGTTAATGTTTGAGGAGCTTTTGATGGCTCTTGACCTGTAATTCCTGGCGTTCAGAAGAAACCTATCAAATATTGGAAGTGTTAGAGTGATTTTTGGGTTTAGGTCATTCACACAGGCTACGCCACCGGATAAATCCATAACTGAAGCTTTTTCTCTTCATTTTTGCCATCCGTCCATACTAAAACGGCGTTTTCGTTCCCCGAAACTGGAGCTTTTCAGAAATGCTTTCCAAGGTGTGTATTTTTGAAAACACCGATTCGGCAGATCAGTGTGGACGGGGTAACCGGAGAAATCTGAAAACGCTGGCAGACGGCAGCGCGCCATTTCATTGTTTTCTTGAACACAACCTAACAATTTCAGAACAGGCGGCAACGAGACTGAAGCCAGAAGAGTTAGAAATGTACTCACCAAATACTTTGACACATAACTTACTGAATAAATAAGTATACTCACTTTGCCTTGTTTTCTGTCCTTGCTCGTATGAAGGTGGTTTACCTACTTATGCAAGTACTTCTATGACAATAAATGTGTAACAGCCTAATGTAACATTGTATGGAAATACAAGATAACACTGATGCAGATATGTTTTACATATTTAACAAGGAGCTTTATTAATGCAACAGAGTTAGTCAGTTTTTCAGTGTTTGTCATCAGCCGGGTCATACTGCCCGTGAGTTCCCTGTCGGTTGCCTCCATACGCTTCAGTATTTGTTTTTTTTTACTTTTAAGTTCTCCTGTGCGAGAGCCAACAGCTGCCCGTCGTTTAAGTTTTTCTAGTCTGTAACTGAACAAACACGCACCATCTTCCACGACAAGATTCGACACCAAACATGTCGATTGTTTTCGGTAGATGTGTCCTGCGCATGCGCAGTAGGAGAAGATTCGCTGAAATCTCCATTTCAATGTGGACAGAGATATTTTTAAAAACGCATGGTGTAGATGCCTATCGCTTTTACATAAAACTGGTGTTTTCAAAATTATCTGGTCTAGTGTGGATAATAGCCTTAGCAAATGGCTTTGGCCACCAGTCTTCTGAGTTCCTTGACAATTTTTAGTTTGTAACAATTTCCTAAAGGCTGTGAATCCCAGTCCATTTGTAACAATGCAAACACGAGGAAATCTGTAGATGCTGGAAATTTAAGCAACACACAAAATGCTGGTGGAACGCAGCAGGCGAGGCATCATCTATAGGAAGAAGCACAGTTGACGTAGCGGGCCGATACCCTTCATCAGGCATCTTTTACTATCTTTTCTTTCAGTTAGTCCTGATGAAGGTTTCGGCCTGAAACATTGACTGTGCCATTTGTAACAATGCATTTCCGAAAAGCTGTGAATACTGGAATACCAGTCCAGACGCTGCTGGTGCCTGTGGGTTGGATGTATTCGGGAGGTGTGAAGTTTGTATGTAGTTTCAAAAGGAAGCATTGTCTATACTTCGTAAATATGGAATTGTTGTGTGTGTGTGAAATAAATATCGAGCCCCATGTTGGGCAGCAGACTTTTCCACCGAAAGCATCTGGTATAATATGATGCTTGCTGTACCTTGTTTTGTTGAATAAAGAAGCTGCTTTGTATCTACCAGTCACTCCGGTGATTTCATTCACGCCACAACATGAAGTCCAAGATAGTGTGGTTGTGGAGACTGTTTCCTATAGTGGGTGAATCTAGGAGCAGAGGGCACAGCCTCAGAATAGAGGGATGATGTCCATTTAGAATAGCGATGAGGAATTTCTTTAACCAGAGGGTCGTGAATCTGGAATTCTCTGCTGTGGATGCCAAGTCATTGAGTATATTTAAAGCAGAGGTTGATAGGTTCTGGATTAGTCAGGGCATCAAAGGTTATACAGAGGAGGCGGGAGAATAACATTGACAGCAATAATAAATCAGCCATGATGGAATGGTGGAGAAGAATCCATGAGCCAAGTGGCCTAATTCTGCTCTTATATCTTATGGTTTAATTAACAGTCAACATTTCGGGCCGGGACACGTCATTGTTCCTGATGAAGAGTCTTGCCTGAAATGTCGACTGTTTATTCATTTCTGTGGATGCTGCCTGACCTGCTGAGTTCCTCCACCATTTTCTGTGTGTTGCTCTGGATTTCTAGCATCTGCAAAATCTCTTGTGTTTATAATTTATGCTATCCATAATACCACAACTCCAGACTGATCCCTAACATGCTCAAATAAATTGATGCACAGGTGCGATGAAATACTTACTTTCACTAGTGGCATATAAGCAACATTCACAAGGGAACATGTAAATTAACTAGGTTATAAACAGTTTTAAGTATTTTCCTGGTCCATGCCAGCTTTTTTTTGAATCTCGTGTGTATTGTGTAGAGCCTCAGGATAGCATTTCAAGGGTTATTGCCAATTTTTTTTGTGCGTGCAAAGTAAAATGACCGATGGCTTTAATTTTAATGGTATCTTTCATTTAATTCAAAATCCTTTTGATGAGAATTTGTACATGCAATATGCATTTTACATCCTTTTTGCTCTTTAGCAGGGTAAAGATGTCAGAAGCAGAAAAAGACCTGGTGGCTAAGATGCTGCGAGCGGTACTGCAGTCAAGCAAAGATGGTGTGGCTTTCACAAGACTGCAAGATGAATATAAGCAACTCACAGGTGAAGTGATCCCTCATAAACAGCTTGGATTTCCCACCCTTGAGAACTACTTGAAAAGCATCCCCTCGGTTGTGAGGTGTAGAGTTAATAAAAATGGAGAGGTAAGACATGAATTGAAAGTTATCATTACAGTTGAGTCTGTATTATCCCTACCCCTGAGTCTCATTAATTTTCCAGACTTGCATGTTTAATTCTGTAGCACATTTCTACTAATTTACAAGGAATTTGCTTGTGCTGGGCTACTTTCCATTTGTCGTGTATGTTGCTCAGATACTAGATGATTTGTTGGAATGGGTATCTTGGATGAGGATCCATTATCATTCTTTTCCATCTTTGTGTGTATTTACATTCAGTGGCCACTTTATTAGGTACAGTAATGAAACTCTGTGTGGTCTTTTGCTGCTGTAGCCCATCCACATCAAGGCTTGACAGGTTGTGCGTTCATACACGTTCTTCTGCACACCACTGTTGTAGCGCGTGGTTAATTGAGTTACTGTTGCTTTCCTGTCAGGTTTGGCCATTCTCTTCTGACTTCTCTTGTTAACAATGCGTTTTCACCCACACACAGACAGGTTTTTCCACACCATTTTCTGTAAACTCTAGAAACTGCTCTGCGTGTAAATTCCAGGAGGTCCGCAGTTTCTGAGACGCTCAAACCACGCATCTGGCACAAACAATCATTCCATGGTCAGAGTCACTTGGATCACATTTCTTTCCCCATTCTGATGTTCTGAACACAACTGAAACTCTTTTACCATGTCTGAAAACTTTTTTGCATTGAGTTGCTGCCACATGATGTGATTAGATATTTGCATTATGTTATGGGTTGTTGCAGTAATGTAGTGATTAGCATGACACGATTATAGCTTGGGATGTTGGGACTGAGTTCAATTCTGGTGTCCTCTGTAAGAAATTTTGTATGTCCTTTATTTTCCAGCTGTGGTCAATTAATGGCAGGAATATGATATGATTGCTCAGGATGCTTCATGAACATGTACTCTGTACTAACTACACACAGCTCGGAAGTTGAATCTCTTTCTAATGATTGTGATGTAAAAATTCAATATTCAAAGTACATTTATTATCAAAGTATGTGTGCAGTATACAACCCTGACATTCGTCTCTCCACAGACAGCACAAAATAAACCATGGAACCTGTTCAAAGAACAGAACTACAAAAGAAGCAACAAAATATACTTTATTTTAGTCTTCATCTGGGGGATTTAAGTAGTGGGATTCATTTATCCCTTTGAGAATTTAACTCTTAGATTTTTATTGATTGGAGTTTTTCCAGAGTGGAGCCTCTGCCTCTTCATCTTCAGATGCACCACTGCCTGCACTAAATGTGATTTATCTTTATCAGACTGAATTTGAGTACATTGCATTTGTGTTGGTGAGACTCTGTGTGAGATTATCACAATAGTGCACACATGATTAAGCTGCTGGAGATTCTGGTCACATAACAAGCAGACATTTCTCTTATTCAGATCTCAAAGTACATCAAGTTTTTCCACTTCAGAATAACGATAGCAGCAGATGATTCAATAGCTCCAATGGCATTGCAGTTGTTTTGTATGACAGATGTTTCCATTCAAGTTCAAACACCTTTGTTGAGACCTAGTATTTACATGAATGGTTTAAAATCATTCTTGAGGATGGATAGATACCCAGACACCCAAAATTGCTGTTGAGAAGACTGGCTCCCAGAGTACACAAACATCCTAATTATAGATATAGGAAATGTGCCTAGGGACATGCTTGATGAGTGAAATGACAAAATGACTTATTTGGTGTCTGGTTTGATGTAGGCCAATAATGTAGGCTTAACTATGTGGGTAAGTAAGTTCAAGTACTGATGTGACAAATTATGTTGAGTCAAATGACCTCAGTGAGTGCTATGGTAAATTTACTTTGGTATCAGTAACCTCAAGCAGACACCAATTTGGGTTAGCTTTGGCTTAAGCTATCTCATTACAGCAGTTTATTGATGTTTTGTTGGTAGGTTTGTGTGTAAAATGGCATTTGACTAAAATTCTGAAGAGCATCCATCACTGTGGAATGATGTTCAACAATGAATCTTTCAAGAGAAGGGTGTTGAAAAATTCAAAAGAAGAAAGAAAATAACCAGAACTAAATTACCTTAATAACTTAAATGTTTAGTCAGTCAAAATATCTTAATTTGAAACCAGTGAGTGGTACACTAAATAAATGGAGGTATTAGCTGCGACTCATCTAGCTGTATTTGACTTTAGGAACAATGCTCACTTTAGTTAAGTTGTAGGATTTTTGTTGTCTGTTAAGCTTTACAAAAATGAATGATAATTGGGTTCTTTAACAGCTGTCGTCTGGGGTGGATTCCACAAAGGGTTTTGAACAAAATGTATTTCTGTATTACAAAACCAAATTAAGTAGGGGCTTAACAATGGATTTATGATGTGGGAGAATGTTGACTCGTGCATGGGACTGCTGGATTGTTCAAAATATTTGTGAAAAGTATAGACGCATTTGGTTTCATTTCTAGAAACATTAATCAAATCATTAAGAGAAAATGTCAGCTAAAACTTATTTTATCCACAGGTGATTTGCTTTGCTACTGTAAACAATGATACTGCACATATTGCTAAATTAGTAGCTCGCCAGAGAAGTCCTAAGAAGAAACATGGTGGACAAACATTGGTAAATTCGCAATTACGATTAAAACGTGCCTTACCAGCCATGCAAGTAGGTAAGTCAACATCAGTTATTTCAATGTTTTAGTGAGTGACAACTGTTCTGTGTAGTCGCAAGCTAGATTTTTGAAGATATTTGATGACACTAATTCCATCTTAGTCTCCAGCAATCCAAACACCAAAGTTGCCCTTCTAGTGTGAAAACCTATTCATAAAAAAGGCAATCCAATATGTATGTTTCATGGATGCATTTAACTAATGTGTGCCTGTTGTGGATTTAGATTTTCATTTTTGAGTTGAGGCCAGATTTGAAAATGATCTATTTTGCATGGCTGTTGTTCTGACGTGACACATGGATGGTGAACCCACCCAAAGGTTTTGGATCACTATGCTTAAAAATGAAACTTCGTTTATGGCACAGAGGCAAATGAACCTGTGTTTAGCTAGAATTTTTCACAAGTTGAAGATGCCCAGTGTTTCAAGGCTACTGTTGTATCTCATTCATTTTCCGGAGTCTATCTGGTAGATTTGCTACTGTAAATCTTGTAATTTCTGCACAGGCTGTGAATTTCTTACATCATATAAACTAATACTCTGTTGCTTTTACTAGTCTAATAAAGCATTTAAGATCTGAACACCAATTGCTGGAGGGACTCAGCAGGCCAGGCAGCTCAGAGTACAGTTGTCGTTTTGGGCCGAGACCTGTCAGCAGTCCTGATGAAAGGTCTCTGCCTGAATGTCGACGACTCTTTTCCATAGATGCTGTCTGGCCTGCTGAGTCCCTCCAGCATTTTGTGTGTGTTGCTTGAATTTCCGGCATCTACAGATTTTCTCTTGTTTGTGATTTAGATCCAAATGCTATCAGCTTGTTATCTAGAAGTAGAGCTGCTACAATTTCTTTTACATCGAAAAAAGCCTTCTTTCCCTCCTTTTGTTCTGTTGTGGATCGTATGTACACATTTCTCAAGTAACCACTGACATTCACTTTTTAAAAGTGGTCTTGGAGTTGCTATAACTCTGATTTGTAAAGGATAAAATAATTTTTATATATTGGATAATCAAAAAATATAGATGCTAGAAATCTAGAGTAAAATGGAATATGCTGGAAATGCCTAACAGGTTATGCTGCATCTGTGGGAAGAGTAACAGCTGATATTTCAGGTTGCAGATCCTTTGTCAGATCTGGGAAGGAGATGAACCTCATTAAGCTGGAAGGAATATCGGGAGGGAGGATAAAACTGGAGGGAGGGGACAATGGATATAAACTGTAAACAAGATTAACTGATCGATGAGTTAATGAAGAAGTTGGTGATGGATTTTTCTAGACATTGCTTCACTCTTTTTTTGTAAGTTGATACATCTTTCAGTTTTTCACTTGAATTCAGCCTATTTTTCACCAAAACCTCATGGAGATAATGATTACTTCCACAGACCCCGATGTCATCTGCTGTGTCCACCTTTGCGCCTATTATTGGTTTTTCTACGTTTTATTCTGAATTACAACTTGGTTTACTCTGATTCTAAAAGATGGACATTGCCTCTTTTGTCTTTAAATGATATTCAAATACTTAAAATGATATCTCATTAAACTGGAAGATCCACTTCTGGATTAAGAAGGAACACTGTTCAGTTTTGAAGTGCTTAAAGAAAAACACTTATTAGAAAAACAAGATTTTTTTAATTGGTATTTACAGATGCGGCAATATGTTAATAAGACGTTTAAAAATGTAACCAAGGCAAATACATGCTTGATAGAGCTCTTTAGAAAAGCATATAATTCAGGTGATGGTAGTAGAATCATTTCAAGCATGTATAAGGGGTTGTCAAATCTTAAAACACATTCGACTTCATACATTAAAACAAAATGGGAGAAGGAAGGAAGGAGGGATAATTATATCTGAGGAAGAATGGACAGCAATATGGAGATATCAATGGAAGTGTACCAATTCACAGAAATGGAGGGAGTTTGGATGGAAAAACTTGATAAGATATTTTATTACACCCTCTCAGAAATCCCATTATGATGGTAACCTCCCTGTTTGCTGGAGAAATTGTGGAAATCAAAATGCAAATCATTATCATAATTTTAACTATTGGAGGGGGATACACAATGCCCTACAAGACTTCTTTAAATGTGAAATACCCTTGGAGAGTAAGACCATATATTTTGGATATATACCTCAAGAATGGTTGAAAAGAGATAAATATTTAATGAATACACTGTTGGTGGCTGGTAAAAAGACTCTTACTAGGAAATGGTTATCACAGGAGAGCCCAACTTTAAATACATGGATGGAAATTACAATGGACATTTACAAAATGGAGAAGATAACAGCAGCTGTTAATCATAAGCTGGAAGAATTTGATTCATACTGGGAAAAATGGTTTAACTACATAATGCCTCATAGGCCTGATTTTGTTCTCACAAATCAATGAATCTGTTGTAAAAAAAAGATCACTCCCTACTTGTACATAGTTCTTTCCTTTTGCTTGTTTTTTTCTTTCCACTCTTTTCTATAAGTGTATAGTTAAATACTTTGTGGAGATTTTGTGATATATATGATTATATGATATGTATGTACAATGTCTGAAATACATCTTATATGGAAATGTTTGTTTGATGAACTTCAATATTAAAATAAATTACAAAAAAATTACTTAAAGATGCCAATGCTAATGATTTTTTTCTGAAATTAACATATTTGAATCTTGGATACTAGATTATGCAGATGCTGGAAACTTGAACAACACACACCAAATGCTGGAGAAACTCAGTAATATGGGTTTCGGCTCAAAACATTGACTGTTGTAGATGCTGCCTGACTCAGAGTTCCTCCAGCATTTTGTGTGTGTTATGCAAGCAGAAAATTGAGATCTACAGTAGATACAAAGGAGCATAGATTTAACAGATTACCAGAGTACACATCATTTCCACAATCAGTGGATGGAACCAGAAGGTCTCTGCTCAAGATGAATGTTAGTTTTAAGAATAAAGGATAAAGATTCCAGTTAGTGTGGACATCAGGTGGAATGAAGCCAAGCCCAGAAAAAAAATATAGTTGAGGTGGAAGCACCGTAGGGCACATAACAACTTTTCAGGCTATTATACCTTTCTGCTCTAATTGTTGGTTCTTCTGCAAACTTTTTTTTGCTCAATTGGGACTGGGTTTTACTTCAATTAATAGTAATATAAATACTCAGTGCACCAAGTCCATTTTGTTAAGCATTCTGGGTGCAGCATTTAGAAAAGCTTTGCTTTTGGAATTCATTTCTGAATTGCCATGTTACATTCAATTTTGTTACCTTTCCCCATCTCGTGATTTACTGTGATCATCTGTAGTTTTCAATTTCTTTGTAGAATATATAATTAACTCCTTTCAATGTTTATCCCTTATGATCTGAGTCATTCCAAATTGTAGAATTCTGTGAATTAAAACTCTGGTATTTAAAATAAAACTGAAATGCTCAACAGGTCAGGCAGCATCTGTGGTGACAGAAACAGTCTCTATTCCTGAATCTGATGACGAAGGGTCTTCAACATGAAATATTACGCCTAATCTGCGTGTTTCCAGCATTGCCAGATGTTTCATAGTTTTACTACTGTTACGAATGATGAACAACTCTGATGGGCAGAAGGGTGCAAAGTCCCCCCCTTTTTGAGAATTGCAAAATCGCTCTTATTTTGGGTCTGATACCAAGGAAATGAGAGAGATTAACAGCAAAAGGCAGTTGTTATTGACAATGCTCATGAAAAATTAATGAGAGAGGCCCACAGGTTGGAATGTCTCCTATTGACAAAAAAGAGAGATTACTACTATTGTCTCATGGAGAAGGATTGTTTATTGAGTACTGTTCTATTCATTGAAACCCCTTGGGGCAACCAGAGGGGACTGGTTTGATGGGTTGCATCATCCCAACCTGATTGACACCTGAGACTCCGTGAGTGAGGATAAAAGTAGGGTCTGGGGAACACCCCTTAGACGCACCAGGAGAGACACTACGAGACCGGTGGGGGCTTGTGTGCGTGTGTCCACCCTTGCCTGGGTGACGAGTCCGCCACGGAAGAACGGTCCAGCTAAAGGACGGAGGGGTCATACGTGAATGGCCACAACAACAACGCATTGACAGATCAAGATCGTAAAGGAAAGTCGGCAAGTCAATAGCTGTTACTCTCTCCCTCTCCCTCGCCCTCGCCTGCCAACAATTGCAACACAGCGACCAACAACTACCGGAGCCTGCATGAACTGAACTGAACTTTATATTTCCATCGGACAATTCATTATCCCCTAGACAATGATAGAGCTTATTTCTTGTTGATTATTATTATACCCACACTTTTAGGTTTAGTATTGATGACATATATTTGTATATTTGCATTGATATTATTTTTGTGTATTTTTACTAATAAATACTGTTAAAAATAGTATCATCAGACTTCAATGGATACTCCTATCTTTGCTGGTAAGATACCCAGTTACGGGATTCGTAACACTACCTATATGTTGCTAGTATACCTTTGTTTGAAATTGTTCATTTTGGGCACCTACCTTTTATTTATAGTATAAGTGGAGTGTTATAATGTCACTTTCTACTCCTGTAAATTCTTAGTCTGCATTTGCCACATTTGGGCTCAACTCTCTTATTGAAGATGATTATAGTGGGATTCCTCAGAGTTCCATTGTTGTGTCCTTTTTTCCCCTGGATGTGGCTAATGAGATTGTGGACATGTGACTGAAATTTTAAAATTCAGTAGGGATGCTGCCTGCTCCCGAGTCTTTATCTGCTGCATGACACTGCCCTCCACAATGAAGGAAAATGTTAACCAATTCCTGAATCTCAAGAGCTACGGTACTTCTTGTCAAAGTCCGATTTATAACCTTTGCTCATGATCTTGATGTAACACATAACTGGTGGTCTGCCTTAGCAGTGGTCCCTACCGGCTTATCTGTTCTTGAGAGCGTTTATTTGTCGTACTGTATTTGGAAAAGTCTCCAAATGTACCAGAAGAATAAGCTAACTAAAGTGATTGTGCACTTCCAAGCCAGCATCCCAGTATTGATTCTTTAATTGTACTCATTTGGCTTTCTTGAGTGGCCACATTGGTTGCCTGCTCAAACCAGACTCCCAAAGCAGGCCTTTTGAGGACAGAATGGAAAAGAGATGAATGGAGGAAAAAATTCAAAAATCATTGAGGAGGAAAATGCACTGTTCCCACTAACTCTGGAAATCACTGACACAGCACTCAACGGAAGAACAATGTTTGCGATTATATTGAGAACCTTGAGTCTGCATCAGGAACGGGCAGACTTTGCAAAAATGACAGATTAAGTGCCACTAGCTTGTCTTATCAGGTACATCTTATCCCACCTGTGAAGGAGTCTGTCATGTTTGGCTTCTGTTAGTTACCTTGAAATCCACAAAACTGGAGTGGTGGAAGTAAGTCTGCTGATCCTAAGAGTCTATCAAAGAAGAAAATAATAATATTTGATTTGATCATTAATTTAACTTGTTAAAGTCTCTGTTCATCTGTCCACTATAAGAAAAACACTCAACAAGAATGGTATTCATGGAAGGACACCCTGGAAGAAACCATTGCTGTCCAAAAAATAAACATTGCTGCGCGTCTCAAGTTTGCAAAAGACCACCTGGATGTTTCACAACTCTTCTGTGACAGTGTTCTGTGGACAGATGAGACAAAAGTAGAATTTTTTGGCAGAAATATACACCAATATGTTTGGAGGAAAAAGGGCACTGCACACCAACACCAAAACCTCATCCCAACTGTGAAGCTAGGTGGTTTGGGGCTGCTTTGCTGCCTTGGGGCTTGCACAATTTGCAATCGTTGAGGGAACAATGAATTCAAAATTGCATCAAGACATTTTACAGGAGAATGTCAGGGTAGCAGTCCATCACCTGAAGCTTAGTAGAAGTTGAGTGATGCAACAGGACAATGATCCAAAACACGAGTAGATCAACATTTGGTTTAAAAAGAAGAAAATCTGTGTTTTGGAATGGCCAAGTCAGAATGGCCAACTCAATTGAGATGCTGTGGCAATGCCTGAAGAGGGCTGTTCATGCAAGGTATTCCATAAATATTGATGAACTAAAACAGTTTTGTATTGAGGAATAGTCTAGAATTCCACCTTGCCATTGTGCAAATCTGATCAGCAGTTACAGGAAATGTTCGGTGGAGGTTTGCTGTTAAAGGAGGTTCTACCAGTTGTTCAATGCAAGGGTTCACTTTTTTTTTTAGCCTGGTTTGTGAGTGTTCAATAAAGACATGAAAAGCACAATTGTTTGTGTGTTACTAGTTTAGGCAGATTGTGTTTGTCTATTATTGTGACTTGGATGAAGATCAGACCGCATTTTTTTAATGAGTGATTAAAGCAGAAAGCCAGCTAATCGCAAAGGGTTCACGATTTTTTTCCTGAACTGTATGCTGTACAGTTCTGTTTCCCATCATTTAGATTAATTTTGACCATCCAAAGGATAATAAGGGTCCCCAGTGTCATGATCAACACATTTCTCTTGGCAAAAACAACCAAAGGTAGATTAATACTTTTGTCCTGTTGCTTTTGAAATAATTCCTGCAGAGTATTGTTGACCATATTTGCCTTTTACGAAAGTATTTCAAATATATTTCACTGGGAGTGTCACAATTTTTGGCCTCTCCGGATGACGGGAAAAACACCTTTATAAATTCAGGTCAGCTTCTTTCCTTCCTACATGCCATGTTTTAGAACTTGCGGTAGAAAATTACAACAATATATCAGGATTAGACTGTTAACATTGTGCTTTCTACTTCTGTGAAAATCCCACTTTAAAGTTATTAAGCCATTTGTTTTGTCTTTTTCTTTTTCAAGTCTATTCTTCTATAGTTGTCACTACTGGCTCCCTAGGTCAATCAACTTTCAAACATCACAAACATGAGGAAATCTGCAGATGCTGGAAATCCAAAGCAGCACGCACAAAATGCTGAAACTCAGCAGGTCAGGAAGCATCTGTGGAAAAGAAATACCTCTTTTCCATGGATGCAGCTTGGCTTACTAAGTTCTTCTATCTTTTAAACATAGCTGCTTTGTTTCAACTGTATACTCTGGCAATTTTTAATGTAATTTCAGCATGTTGAAGTGTAGGTGGTTTGCAAGGACATCCATCCAGGAGATAGAAGAACCTGTCTTTCAAACCATGTCCATGTCTTATTCTCCATACTTGTGCAGCTGAAGTCTCCCCCCCCCCCCCCCTCATATTTCTTGTTGATTTTTCCTGCTGATATTTTTATTCTTGTCAATTAGACTCTCTTGATGTGTTTTTTCCTATTTTGATGGCAGGTAGTCATTCATACCAAAAGATTTGATGTAATGCTTGAGGAAAATCCATTTACCTGCCATAGTTTAATCTGGTAGCATTAATTTTATTTATTTTAATTGTCCTCATTTTAGATCAGAGCTTGATCCCTATTTTGAGTATTCACTTTTGTACTTTATTAATTTCCTGAAAAGTGAATATATGCTGTTTTGTTTCCTTTCCTATGTTGTGTCCATTTTAATCTTGGTATATAAGAAAAGTTAGAACTAAATTAATTATCTTAAATTCATAACATGTATGTAAAAATACTTGCTACTAAGTGAAATTCTACATACAAGGTTCAAATTATAATGGATACCATGCATCATCACTAATTGATTCTATCTAGTGAGATCTTTTTATTAAAATTATCTGTATGGGTCTGCATTATATTTTAATACTGTCATTGCATCATTATTTTGAGGAAGGAGTAGTGGGAAGAAAGTCTCACTTTGGGTGTAATTGATTTACCTGTTGTATGTTGAGTCTCTGTTGACATTGTAACCTTACATCTGGAAATTAAATTTATCACTTTCTGTGTATATTTGATTTGTATAATAAGTCTGTCTATTTAAGATCTATAGATACATTTTTTAAATGTGCCCTTCTTATTCCACAGGAAAACCTAAGGAAACATTAAGACAACCAGATTACTCTAACCAGCCAGGAAAGGGGACCTGGAAGACAAATAGTGTTACAAGAGGAAAAGGAAGCATGCAAGGAACAATGGCTGGCTTGGGAAGAGAGGTGCCTTCAGATTTCAAAGTACATGCAACAGTTTTTGGTGTACCCAAGGATACTTCAATTCGTAAGCCTCTATCTGCTGCCGTCAATAGGTAATTTGGCATGCAGTGCTTTAAAAGGAAACATAATGTACGAGACAAGGTAACAAAATGTGTAGTTTAGTGAGCCACTTCTGTGAAAATGGAAATAATTGGAGCTAGATAGTTCTTGAGGTTATTGAAGTTAAGGTAATTTTTTTTGGAATAAGTTACTAACATGAAAGTTACCTCATGATTTTTGAACGTTGATAAAAGTAGACTTTGATCAAAGTTCAAATTGATAGTGGCTGGTTTCTTAGAGTTGGTGCTTAGATAAACTAATTCTATCTGTCGTGCCCTATATTTAATCTCTATTCTTTGCTAAGCTAGTTGATGTAACTGAGGCACAAAGGTGTTATAATTGGGTTTAATATGTGGTTAGGGGAAGGATTAATTGTTGTTCATGTTCTTGATTCGCTCTCTGGTGACCTTCACTAGAAATTGTTTGAAAGGAAATAATTGCTTAATTTCTTTTTGATCATATCTGTGCTTTAGATACAGTTTTATTAGACTTGCAACATCTGTTATTTTCAGAATATGTGGTGCAACTGAATATGTGCTGTTTTTCCTTTCCTACGCTTTTTTTGGAACTTCAGATCAGCACATGAATAGGGAATTACAATGAAGACCGATGTCAATATTGATGTCAAATGAATGACTTAAAACTTGTAGCCAGTGTTTAATATCACCGACCTACAGAATACCCTGAAAAGTCTTTGTCCGCCACCAAATCGTTAGCGGCAATTTATTAGTTCCATGCCTTCTACATTCTTCTTCTTACTATGTAAGAAGTGAACTTGTTGCTTGTGAAAATGTTATGAAATGCTTGAGAGCAGAGAGAGAAACTTCAAGGTAATAGTTATTTTGGCAAGAGGCTGATATAATGGATATGGATTGGTAAATCATTGGATTTTGGGATCAATTATATCTCAGCTGAAGAGCAAGTATTTGCAAAATTCCTTTGGCATAAAGAAAGATTGTGTTAAATTGAAATAAAATATAAAGTACAAAATCCAAAATGCATGGCAGTATTCAGGGGAAAAATTTAAGAGGGGGATAAAACTGCAAAATTAAAATGCTGATTAATACAATATGTACAGTATTCAAATCTTTAGAGTACTTTTTATCTGTTAATATTTTACATGCTTGATGTGATAAATGAGCTGTGTTTGCACCATAGACAGGGACATTGTTTCATTTAGCCATATACATGTGTACTTCTGAATGACAATAAATTTGAACTACAGAAAGGTAAGTTTAAAATAACTAAAAGTTAGTATCTCCAAGGGAAAAGCAATTACATTATAGTGAAATGAAAGAATATTAAATAGGATCTTGGGTGTTTATCAGAGAGATAAACAAGGTTGGTATGTTATTGGAAGATGTTTAAAGGTAGTTAAGATAAAAAGGCAAAAGCTACTAAACCAATCAAACCTGGACAATATAGCAATACAGTACATAAAATGGATTCTGTGCAATTTGAGAGGTTAGCGTAGAGGTATTAAAGGCACCTATAACATGCTTATTAAAATGCATCATAGAAAGAAATTAACCAAAGTTCCGGCGGATAGCGAACAGCAATACAAGTGTTCAGGAAACACAAAGCATATGTTGAAACTCTGAAATAAACATACAAAATTGTGAACATCTCAACAGCTTAGGCAGTATCTACAGAGAGAACAAGAGTGAGGGCACAAATGAGCTTAAATTAGAATCAGAATTTTGAAGTATTAACTCCATTCTCTTCCTTTTGGATTCTGCCTGACCTGCTAAACATAGAATATTTTTTAAAAAGCATGAATAATTGACATAATTATCAAGAGAATAGGTTCATACTTGTTCTTGTCCTTGTCGTATGATGACCATGGCCATGACCATGATTGTTCTTGGCAAGTTTTTCTACAGAAGTGGTTTGTGATTGCCGCCTTCTGGGCAGTGTTCTGGACACAGCCCAGAAGAAGATCATAATTAACTAACCTTATTAAACTCTTTGAGGAAGTTTTAAAGTGATGGTAAGAGTAGTGTTGTAAGTTTGATACATTTTGATTTCACTGAGCTTTTCTTGGATCAATGATAGTCTTATGCTCCTAAAGAACACTTTTTTCTACTACTTTTAGGCAATTATCTTATGATCTTAATCCTATTAATACCACCATATTAAAATTAGTTTGCATTTGCTCAGCATTAGTACATTACTCTTGCCCTCTAGTTTCTTTCATCATTTCAACAACTTTTACGCCTCAGGCCAGCCATATAGATTGACAGTAGCTCGGAAGTAATACTCAAGAGTTTTTTGGTGTGACTAGATTCAGTGGCAAGAAGTATTTCCAAGTTGTTGAAATGATGAAAGAAACTAGAGGGCGAGAGTAATGTACTTATGCTGAGCAAATGCAAACTAATTTTAATATGGTGGTATTAATAGGATTAAGATCATAAGATAATTGCCTAAAAGAAGTAGAAAAAAGTGTTCTTGGAGGTGTTATCTTAAACACTAATGGAAGTAAATGGGGCAGTACCAAAATAATTGGGCTGTTTCCAAGATGGATGAAATTGAAAACCTGTAATTGGAGTACTGGACTAGATCTCCAAACCTAATGAGCATCGTGCAAGAGCAAAAAAAATCTGTAGTGATGATCTGGGGGGGGGGGGGGGGGTAAAAAAGGTGGTAGATTGATTTGGTTTAGACTGAAAATGAACAGATGGGTAAAATTCCAGAAATTCTTAATCATGAATATCTTTCTCTGCTTATTATTTCAGTTTTGCTTTTCATTTCAATCTCTTTTCTTCCTCCCCAGAATAAATTTAATTGCGTAGTTTATGTATTTGATAAAAAATATTTCAGCCATGTGGCAGATAATTAATGGTCTCAAAAATAAAGTAGTCGCAAATAAATTTCATATAGAAATTGGAGGAAATCACTTTTCCCTAAAAGATTGTGGGAATTTAGAGAATGCTTCCTCACAAATAGAGAAAGCTTGGAAGCAGTGTGAGAGGGAGGATAGGCAGGTGATAGAGAAGGGATGCACTCAGATTGATGGTTTGAAATGTGTCTATTTTAAGGCAAGGAGTGGGTTGAACAAAGCAGATGAACTTAGAGTGTGGATCAGTACTTGGAGTTGTGATGTTGTGGCCATGACAGACTTGGATGGCTCAGGGGTAGGAATGGCTACTTCAAGTGCCGTGTTTTAGATGTTTCAGAAAGGACAGGCAGGGAGGCAAAAGAGGTGGGGGTGTGGCATTGCTTATCAGAGATAGTGTCACAGCTGCAGAAAAGGAGGAAGTCATGGAGGGATTATCTACTGAGTCTCTGTGGGTGGATGTTAGAAACAGGAAGGGGTCAATAACTCCACTGGGTGTTTTTTATAGACCACCCAATAGTAACAGGGACATTGAGGAGCAGATAGGGAGACATATTATGGAAAGGTGTAATAATAATAATAGGGTTGTCATGGTGGGAGATTTTAATTTCCCAAATATTGATTAGCTTCTCCCTGGAGTGAGGGGGTTAGATGGGGTGGAGTTTGTTAGGTGTGTTCAGGAAGGTTTCCTGACACAATATGTAGATAAGCCTACAAGAGGAGAGGCTGTACTTGATCTGGTATTGGGAAATGAACCTGGTCAGGTGTCAGATCTCTCAGTGGGAGAGCATTTTGGAGATAGTGAACACAATTCTATCTCCTTTACCATAGCATTGGAGAGGGATAGGAACAGGAAAGTTAACAAGTTAGTTAATTGAGTAAGGGGAAATATGAAGCTATCAGGCAGGAACTTGGAAGCATAAATTAGGGACAGATGTTCTCAGGGAAATGTACAGAAGAAATGTGGCAAATATGCAGGGGATATTTGTGTGGAGTTCTGCATAGGTATGTTCCAATGAGATGGAAAGGATGGTAGGGTACAAGAACCATGGTGTACAAAGGCTGTTGAAAATCAAGTCAAGAAGTAAAGAAAAGCTTACGAAAGGTTCAAAAAAAAGATAATGATAGAGATCTAGAAGATTATAAGGCTAGCAGGAATGAGCTTCAGAATGAAATTGGGAGAGCCAGAAGGGGCATGAGAAGGCCTTGGCAAGCAGGATTAAGGAAAACTCCAAGACTTTCTCCAAGTATGTGAAGAGCAAGAGGATAAGACATAAGAGAATAGGACCAATCAAGTGTGACAGTGGAAAAGAGTGCATGGAACCGGAGGAGATAGCTGAGGTACTTAATGAATACTTTGCTTCAGTATTCACTATGGAAAAGCATCTTGGCGATTGTAGGGATGACTTGCAATGGATTGAAAAGCTTGAGCATATGACATTAAGAAAGGGGATGTTCTGGAGCTTTTGGAAAGTATCAAGTTGGATAAGTCTCCGGGACCAGACACTATGTACCCTAGGCTACTGTGGGAGGCGAGGGAGGAGATTGCTGAGCCTCTGGTGGTGATTTTTGCATCATCAATGGGAATGGGGGAAGTTCCAGAGGATTGGAAGGTTGCAGATGTTGTTCCCTTCAAGAAAGGGAGTAGAGATAGCCCAGGAAATATATAGACCAGTGAGTCTTACTTCAGTGATTGGTAAGTTGATGGAGAAGATCCTGAGAGGCAGGATTTATGAACATTTGGAGAGGCGCAATATGATTAGGAATAGTCAGCATGGCTTTGTCAAAGGCAGGTCATGCCTTATGAGCCTGATTGAATTTTTTGAGGATGTGACTAAACGCGTTGATGAAGGTAGAGCAGTAGATGTAGTTTATATATGGATTTCAGCAAGACATTTGATAAGGTACCCCATTCAAGGTTTATTGAGAAAGTAAGGAGGCATGGGATCCAAGGGGACATTGCTTTGTGAATCCAGAACTCGCTTGCCCACAGAAGGCAAAGAATGGTTGTAGACGGGTCATAGTCTGCATGGAGGTCGGTCACCAGTGGAGTGCCTCAGGGATCTGTTCTAGGACCCTTACTCTTCATGATTTTTATAAATGACCTGGATGAGGAAGTGGAGGGATGGGTTAGTAAATTTGTTGATGACACAAAGGTTGGGGGTGTTGTGGATAGTGTGGAGGGCTGTCAAGTTACAGTGGGACATCAATAGGATGCAAAACTGGGCTGAGAAGTGGCAGATGGAGTTCAACCCAGATAAGTGTGAAGTGGTTCATTTTGGTAGGTCAGATATGATGGCAGAATAAAGTATTAATGGTAAGACTCATGGCAGTGTGGAGGATCAGAGGGATCTTTGGGTCAGAGTCCATAGGACGCTCAAAGCTGCTGCACAGGTTGACTCTGATTAAGAAGGCAAACGGTGCATTGGCCTTCATCAGTCATGGGATTGAGTTTAAGAGCCGAGAGGTAATGTTGCAACTATATAGGGCCCTGGTTAGACCCCACTTGGAGTACTGTGCTCAATTCTGGTCACCTCACTACAGGAAGTATGTGGAACCTGTAGAAAGGGTGCAGAGGAGATTTACAAGGATGTTGCCTGGATTGGAGAGCATGCCTTAAGAGAATCGGTTGAGTGAACTTGGCCTTTTCTCCTTGGAGTGACAGATTATCACAGGTGACCCAATAGAGGTGTATAAGATGATGAGGCATTGATCATGGTGGGTAGTCAGGCTTTTTCCCAGGGCTGAAATGGTTAGCACGAGAGGACATAGTTTTAAGGTGCTTGGAAGTGGGTACAGAGGAGAAATCGGGGTAAGTTTTTTACGCAGAGAGTGGTGAGGGGATGGAATGGGCTGCTGGCGATGGTGGAGGCAGATACAATAGGGTCTCCTAGATAGATACATGGAGCTTAGAAAAATAGAGGGCTATGGGTAACCTTAAGTAATTATTTACATATTACAGAAGGGGGCAGCTGAAAGATGACGGTCTCTATTTTCAACCTGTAAATTCAGTATGTTCTTGGTGGTGATTAATATGATTTTGGGTTCAGGCTTCTCGAGGGAATAGTTAAATATCAATCATGATTTTTTTTTTTACTTTTTCCTCACAGTAGATTTGACAGGCTGTCTTTGAAGGTGGGTAAATTGAAAACTAATCCGCAGAGTCAATATTTAGTGAGTGTGTAGTCCATGTCTGAAGCTGCTTCTCCAGGGAAGTTTTTCTTCAGAAAATTATATTCTGGGAATTAGTCATTGGAAACTAGTGATATGCAGATTATGCTTGGGAGGAGCAAGTGACTTTGGAACGTTGGTTCCCAAAGTTATTGCTGTTGTGATGTTGATTGATGTGCCTTTAGACAGAGATTCTTGTTTGCTATTCTTCATCTACAGGGGGGTAGCGTATCAATTAGATGGACCGTATTTATCTTTTTGTCATGCAGCTCTTCTAAGAATATATGACATTGGAATGTACAAGGGACTGTGATATCAGGTTTCTGACCCAATTGAGATCAATGCAAGTGTCTTTTCTCCTAGTATTAGTAAGCCTGTGCGTTCTCAAAACTAGATTGTTCCTCTAAACTGAGAAATGTAGTTTAACTTAAAAGATGAAGAGGAATTAGTATGGAAACATTTATTTCACATATAAATGAGGGTTAGGGACAAGACTTGGTCATTTGGCATCTTGAGCATGCTTTGCTATTCAGCATGATCACAGCTAATCATCCAAACTCAGTAAACCGTTCCTGCGTTGTCCTTGTATTCTTGATCACTTTAGCCCTGAGAAACATATCCAAGTTTTGAGTCATACTTATTGACTTTTGTTTCAACTGTTTTCTGAATTCAATGGGCCCACCGCTCTAGATGAAGGAATGTTTCCCAATCTTGGCCCTGTATGGTTTATCCCTTTTCCTTGCATTAGGCTATGGATTTCCCCACCAAGGTTATCCTTTCTCCACCTAGGCTTACTAGTCTTATTCAAAAACGTTGGGGCTTTGTGAGATCCCCTCCCTCTTTATTCTGAAATGCAGAGAATATGAGTCTTTCAATCTGATGAGCCTTCATTGCAAGAACATCCTTCCTTGGATATGAGATTAAAACTGCACAGAATACTCGGTGTGATTTCAGCAAAGTGTGCATGATAGCAGCATGATGTTTCTGCTCTTGTACTCAAACACCCTCATGCTTTAGGGGATGATTCCATTTTCCACCTTTTTTGTCAGTTGCAGCTATATGCTTAATTTCAATGGTTGATACCCAAGGATATCCAGACCTCATTACACTTTATTTCCCAATATGTCAGCATTCAGATAACTGTCTTTCTGTTTGTACTATCAGAGTTGATAACCCTCATATTTATCTGCTATATGTTGCTCTTGCTATGCATTTTATTTTCTCATTTTCTTAACTCGTCCAAAATCAAACAGAAGTTTCTCTATCCGCCTGCCTACATCTCACCTAGTTTGAGAGTGAAAACTTTTTTTAAATTAACTCCTTCATCTAACTTGATGTCTGCTGTTAATGACTGAGGTTCTAGCACTGATTTCCACAATTCCCTTCAAGTCACTGCCTGTGACTTGGAAAAATATCTATTATTTTTTGACTGTTTTCTGTTTGCCAACCAGTTCTGTTTGTGTCAGTATCTGTGCCTTTAATGTTGCATACCAATCTTGTAAGGGGGATCTCATTAAAAAGCCGCCTCCAAGTCCAAATACACTATACGAATTTTCAGAGTCAAAACATTCCATTAGACTTGTCACATACAGTTTTTCTTTCCTAAATTCTGTTGACTTTGATCCTGCTTTCCAAATGCACTGCTTTAATAATAAGTATTTTCTTTCTTACTACTGTTAATTCTTGTTTGTTTTTTTTTCAATCTCTTTGCCTTTTATAAATAATAGGGCTACAAAGCTACCTTAATTCATTGGAAGTGATTTAGTCTAGAGTAGTGGTCACCAACCTTTTTAAGCCCAAGATACCCTACCTCGGCCTTAGTGAAAGGTGAGATCGACTCCAAATTGATTTGTTGCATGCATGCACACTGGGGCAGAAAGACCAGAAGTAAAACCCCGCAACCTGGAGGTAGAAATAATGCATAAACACCAGGGGTACCCACCCTTTTTTGCACCGCGGACCGGTTTAATATTGACAATATTCTTGCGGACTGGCCGACGGGTGGGGGGTGTTAAACACGACGGGAATAAGCAGGTTCCTTATGTCCAGTCTATTCCACAATTTAGTTTTCGCGGCTCTCGGCACTTAGCTGCCGTCCCACGTTGCTCATGTTTTTGCCGCTGAAAAAACTCAGCGGGTTCGTCTTTAAGTGCAGAGTGCTTGGACTCAAGGTACCGAAGCAGTTTTGAGGGCTTAATTACCTCATTAGACAGCCTCCCGGCCCGAACTCCAGCCTCTGCCCGCTGCCAAACGCCTTGGCCAGGTGCGGCTGATTGTGGGTGAGGTGAGAGGATAAGGTCGGGGCTGGAGGTCCCCATACTGGGGCTGCGGCGGTCGCAGTCCGGAGAGAGTGACCGAGCAAGGAGAGTGACAGGCCCACGCCCGCCCCCCTTGTAGGATCTATTGGTTGACAAAAGTTTGTTTCAGTAGATTGCAGCGAGGTAGCTGCTCTGATACTTACGAAACCTTGAGCCCGCATTAGGTTGCCTGCGAATACAGTCGGCCCTCCTTATCCACAGGGGATTGGTTCCGAAACCCCCTGCGGATGCCAAAAATTGTGGATTCTCAAGTCCCTTATTTAACCTGAATCAGTGTAGTGGTCTTTAGGACCCAGCGGAACCCCGGACGTTATTTAACATGTTCAGAGCGGTCGGCATTAGGACCCGGCGTAGCTCTGAATCCGCGGTGTTAATCACGAAATTAATCACGATCGCAATTGAAAATAAGGTGGAAGTAATAAAGCGATTGGAAAGAGGTGAAACGCCATCGGTCATTGAGAAGCATTAGGCTACAGTCGGTCAACGATCGGAACAATTTTAATGGAGCATGTGAAAGGCCCTACTCTGATATAGCTACAATTATTACTAAGCAACGCAGTGGTTTAATTATTGAAATACGTATGTTTCTTAAGTGTTTTATATGCATAGAAAGGTAAAATATGTACTATATACTAAGAAAAACATTTGACTAACTGACGTTAAATAATACCAAATGTACCTGTTCCAACTTCAAATCCAACTTAAAGGCGGACTCAGGAATGGAACTCATTCATAACCCGGGGACTGCCTGTACTTTTAAGTCATTTCTAGATTTCTTATTGTACCTAATGCAATGTAAATACTATGTAAATAGTTGTTATACTGTACTGTTTAGGGAATAATGACAAGAAAAAATAGTCTGTACATGCTCAAACAACGAGTGCTGGAGAGAGAACTTCTGGGTTTTCCCAATCTGCGGTTGGTTGAATCCACGGATAAGGAGGGAAGACTGTATTTTAGCACCGGATGCCCCACGAACATTCGGTGTACTAAACAGGTTTAGAGGCGGCGCCCATCCGTTCACGCTCCAGGCCGGTAGCATCATCAGTTCTCGCTGGTCACGCTCCCGGCCAGTAGTATCGGCACTTCCCGCTGGCCGTGCTCCAGGCCAATAGAATCAGTGGTTCTTTTGTCGAGGGTGTCACTGCATTTAGGCGACTGATGACCCCGTGTGGGTTCAAATTCAACAGTGGGCGTGACAGTGAATGAGGAAAGGTGCAGCTGACTCGTATTGTTTCCTCGCGGCCCAGTGGTTGGGGACCACTGAAGTTCACTGTGTAGTGCGGGGGAGCTATGCGCATGTGCACTGGGCAGAAAGAACGGAACTAAAACCCCGCAATCGGGTAACAATCTCTCAACAGTATTTGTGTATCTATTTTTCTTTTTTTTCGGGATCTACTGGGAAAGTCTCAAAGATCGACCAGTCAATCGCGATTGATGGGTTGACGACCACTAGTCTAGCGAAAATGTCCAGCAAGGACTCTGGTGTTTCTAAGCCCCTTTCTTCAAACTCGGACATGTAGATTCAGTTCCTGAAGATTCATCAACTCTCAATCCTCTGAATTTCCTAAGCACCGTTTCCAACTAGTACAGAGTTTGTTCTTTTCCTCCCTCATGCTCCTAATGCTCTTATAATTTTTGAGAGGTTATTTATGTACTTTTTTGAAAAAAAGCTAATCAAAGTATACATTTAATTGGTTTGCCATTTCTTTATTCCCCATGATAAATTCCTCTGATTTTCACTCCAAAGGATTTACACTTATCTTTGCAGAACTTTTCTCTTCAGAATTATTTTGAAGTTTTTTTTAACGGTAATTTATCATCAACAAGCTTACTGTCTCACTGTTTTCCCTTTCTGAGTCAGTTTCTTTATCTTCCTGTGCTGAATTCAAGGGTTCCCTTAATACTTGCATCTGCTGATCTCTCTGGCCACTTTACATTTTTTTCCTTGGATTTAATACTGTCCTGAATTTCTCTGTTAAGCCACAGTTCATCCCTCCTAATTTTTATTTTTGCGCCAGACATGATCGAACGATCCCTGTAATTTGTCTGTGTCCTCTGTATCCTCTTGAAATGCTCATCATTGTCTATCCACAGTTAACTCCAAGTAACATTCTTCAAATTATCATAGACAACTTGTGTCTCATGCTTCCATAGTTACCTTTTATTTAGATTTTAAAGTCCCATGTCAGAGTCAATTCTCTCACTTTATATCTTAATGGAGAATTCTATCACGTCATGGTTGTCCTTCAGTTTAGGGGATCCTACACTCTTGTATTGAACAAATTGATTGATTAATGATACCCAATTCAGAATGGCCTGTTCTCTAATTGGCCCCTCAGGTTATTGATACAAAAAATAATCTTGAATGGAGGAGGAATTCCTCTTCTAGTATAGTTGGTAATTTTTTTTCAAATCTTAATGGAGACTAAAGCAATCCATAATTTACTCTTTATCACATGCATCTCTAATTTTCTATTTAATGCCGTTCTCTATGCCACTACTGTTCAGGGTGTGTATGTAATGCCTGCCAACTTTCTCTGCCCTTGATGTTTATTTCCTCTACCCATACAGATGTTACATTAGGATTTTCTAAGCTATCTCTTTGCTTGCTTTTACCATGATTTCCTCTTTTACTAAGAACCCCTTCCACTTTTTGCCTGTACTTTTTAAACTTTCAGTATACCTCCTGCATGTTCTCTTCCTATCCTTGGTCACCCTGTCACTGTGTGTCTGCAATTACAGCTATTATAACCATCTCTATTTTGCACAGTTAATACATCCACCTTATTGTGAATATTCTGCACTTTGAGATAGTGTCTTTAGGACTTTTTTTTCACTTCTGTACTCATTGATACTATTCCACATTTTGGCTCTGTTTGTCTCTTGGTGCTTATGCTACCATCTTTTAACTTTTCTGTTTCATCCGTGTCTTCCCATGCTTGTTTTTCCCATCCTGGTGTATATCTTCCCCAACAATGAGGGCATCAGTTCTGGATACAAACCTGACCACCATCCCCAGATCTTGTCCCCATGCTCCCAGAATCAAAATTCCCTCCTTTATTAGTTCTCCAGCTTTGCAGTCATTCATTTTACTTTTCTATCCTCATCTTTACTAGGATTAACAGGATGCCAGAAGATGCCTTCTGTAGGCACCTTGTAATAGCTTTTTGCAATGTACTTTCAGTGCAGCTAAATCAACACTTATTTTCCATTGCAAATTGCCCTCGGAAGGTGAATGGTAAACCACCATCTTAAATTGTTGCCCTTCTGGTCAAGCTTCAGTATCATTCGGGTATCGTGTTCCAGAATTTGGATCCAGCAAAATGTTTTGAGCTCCAGACTTGGTGGGAGCTTCAGGTAGTAACGTTTTGAGCTCCAGACTTCAGGTAGTAATGTTCTTTTCAATCAGTGGTCTTACTGATGTATGATGATCTATTGGAGTGCCCTGGGCAAGTAACTGCGGTACACTTTGTCAATGTTACACGGTGTACCAGTGGTGGAGGTAATGAATGTTAATTGTGGTTGATGGGGTGATGGTTATGTAAGTTGATTTCTCCAGAATGGTCCTGAGCTTTTTTAAGAGTTGTAGGTACTTCACTCATTCAGATAATTGGAATGCATTCTTTCACACTCCTGCATTGAGCCTTGGGAAGAGCTTTGGATATTAGAAGATAAATCACTGTCTTCAGGATATCCAGCTTCTGTCGGATGATGAAGCCACAGTACTGGCAAGGCTGGTTTTGCCCAGTTTCTGGTCCCTTAGGAACTCGTGTGGTCACATCCTAGTTTTGGTATAATTGACCTGTGATAATGATTACCATCTTGCTTGGTGTGAGATGTGACTCCAATTTCTATTTTCTATTTACTATCCATTGAATTCAGATTTATTGGGATGCCTTAATGCCACTCTGTCAATATGTGACTGTCACTCTCGAATCACATCTGGAATTTGGCTTTTTCTTGGACCATGGCTGTGATGTAGCCTTGAACCAAGCTATCTTGGCATAATTCAAATTGCGGGTCATTTGAATAAGTTGTTCAATAGGAGTAAGTACAGTGGAGACGAGAGACTCTAAATGCTGGAATAACAATCTGTTTGAGGATCTCATTGGGCTGAGCAGTATTTGTGGCAGAAAAAGAGCCACATTTTGGAAGGAAACCGAGCATAAGGTCCCCTTGCATTGGGAATAAGTGCTGCCTAATGGCACTATTGTGGCGACCCAATTACTAGCTCACTCGAACCGGCTGACAATTAGCCAGAGCCAGAGACAAAGGGAGATAGCCTCGAGGGGTTTCAGTTACGTGCCTCTTGAAGTATCGAGTGGGGGAGACAGGCTTTAAAGCAAGACTGTGTTTTTGAAATAAACAGATTCTGTGGCTGCAGTTTATCGACTCCGTGTCGTAATTTCAGCGCTCCGCATAGCACCCCGCTACATTGGTGACCCCGACGGTCCAAACGTTTTTTTTGGACCGGAGATGGCAGACGCTGCGTTTGTTAACGCGGTTTCCTTGAAGCTGCCAAGCTTCTGGACGCTACAACCTCACCTATGGTTTCAGCAAGCAGAAGCCCAATTCCATGTTCGGCAAATAACCTCAGAGGATACCCGTTACTACTACGTGGTGAGCTCCCTCGACCAGGACACAGCGGCCCAGGTCGCGGAGTTCGTACAGTCTCCCCCGGCGGACGGCAAGTACACAGAATTCAAAGCCCTGCTCATAGCGACTTTCGGGCTCTCCCGCCGCGAGCGAGCTGCCCGTTTACTGCACCTGGATGGCTTGGGAGCCAGGCCTCCATCAGCTTTAATGAATGAGATGTTGTCTCTGGCCGACGGACACACACCCTGCCTCATGTTTGAGCAGGCATTTCTGGAGCAGCTGCCCGAGGACATACGCCTGCTGCTGTCCGACGCGGATTTCAGCGACCCCCGGAAGGTGGCAGCCCGGGCGGACGTGCTGTGGAACGCCAAGAAGGTGAGTGGGGCGTCCATCGCACAGATCACCCGGCCACGCTCCCAGCAGCAAACCAGTCCAGGCCCGGCCGCAGAGCCCGCTAAACCCAGAGGCCGGGGTGTGGAGCCCAACGAGCAATGGTGTTTCTACCACCAGCGGTGGGGCGCAGAAGCCCGCCGTTGTCGCCCACCCTGCCAGTTCCCGGGAAACGCCAGGGCCAGCCGTCGCTGATGGCTACGACGGCTGGCCATCGGGATAGCCTCCTGTATGTCTGGGACAAACAGTCGGGTCGCCGGTTTTTGGTCGACACCGGTGCCGAGATCAGCGTCTTACCTCCAACGAGTTACGACACCCGCAGCAGGGCGCCGGGTCCCCCCCTACGGGCCGCGAACGGCAGCACGATAAGGACCTATGGCACCCGTCCGGTGCAGCTACGGTTCGGCTCCAGCAAGTTTACGTGGGACTTCACACTGGCCTCCGTAGCCCAACCGCTTCTGGGTGCGGATTTCTTGCGGGCTCACAGCCTACTGGTCGACCTGCCCAGGAAGAGACTGGTTCACGCCGAGACCTTTCAGACGTTCCCCCTGGGTGCAGCCCAGTTGCCAGCCCCTCACCTCGGCTCCATCACGCTGTCCGGCAACGACTTCACCAGGGTCCTGGTGGATTTCCCATCGGTTCTGGCACCACAGTTCACTGCAGCCATGCCCCGACACGGCGTACAGCACCACATCCCGACCCAGGGACCACCCCTCCATGCCCGCGCTCGGCGGTTTCCCCCGGACAAGCTCCGACTGGCGAAGGAGGAGTTCAAGCGGATGGAGGAATTGGGGATCATTCGGCGGTCCGACAGCCCATGGGCCTCTCCCCTGCACAGACTGTGCGGCGACTACCGCAGGCTGAACGAGGCTACAACACCGGACCGCTACCCTGTGCCGCACATTCAGGACTTTGCAGCAAACCTGCACGGCGCGCGGATCTTCTCCAAGGTAGACCTCATCCGCGGATACCATCAAATCCCGATGCATCCGGACGACATCCCCAAAACGGCTCTCATCACCCCGTTCGGCCTTTTTGAGTTCCTCCGCATGCCGTTCGGCCTGAAGAATGCCGCACAGACGTTCCAGCGGTTGATGGACGTGGTGGGATGCGACCTGGACTTCGCTTTCATCTATTTGGACGACATCCTCATAGCCAGCAGCAGTCGTCAGGAGCATCTGTCCCACCTCCGACAACTCTTTGCCCGGCTGAGTGACTACGGTCTAACGATCAACCTGGCCAAATGCCAGTTCGGGCTCGACACCATTGACTTCCTGGGCCACAGGATTACCACAGACGGGGCAACCCCTCTGCCCGCTAAGGTAGATGCGGTCCGCCATTTCCCCCAACCCACCACGGTCAAAGGCCTCCAGGAATTCGTAGGTATGGTCAATTTCTACCACTGCTTCCTCCCTTCAGCTGCCCGGATCATGCGCCCCCTGTTCGCCTTGCTGTCCGGTCCGGGCAAGGACATTACCTGGGACGAGGTGTCCGCCGCCGCTTTCATTCAAGCGAAGGATGCCTTGGCGAATGCCACGATGCTTGTGCACCCCAGAATGGACGTCCCTACCGCCCTCACGGTGGACGCATCTAACACGGCAGTCAGTGGGGTACTGGAGCAGCACATCGCAGGCCGCTGGCAACCCCTGGCGTTTTTCAGCAAACACCTGCGGCCACCCGAGCTCAAATACAGTGCTTTCGACCGGGAGCTGTTGGCGCTATACCTGGCAATCCGGCATTTCAGGTACTTCTTAGAAGGTAGGCCCTTCACCGCGTTCACGGACCACAAACTGCTTACCTTTACATTCACAAAGGTGTCCGATCCCTGGTCGTCCTGCCAGCAGCGCCATCTGTCCTACATCTCTGAATACACGACGGACGTCCGGCACGTCTCGGGTAAGGACAATGTCGTGGCGGATGCGCTCTCTCGCCCTAACATTCACGCCCTTTCCCAAGGGGTAGACTTTGAGGCACTGGCCGAGGCACAGCTGGCAGATGAGGAGATCCCGTGTTACAGAACCGCGGTCTCCGGTTTGCAGCTCCAGGACCTCCCCGTAGGCCCAGGTGAGAGGACCCTACTCTGTGACGTCGCCACTGGCCAGCCCCCTCCCATCGTCCCGGCACCTTGGCGACGATGTGTGTTCGACTCCATTCATAACTTGGCCCACCCCTCCATCCGCACTACCGTCCGGATGGTCTCCAGCAGGTTCGTTTGGCATGGACTCCGCAAGCAGGTCCGTGACTGGGCCAGAACGTGCCTGCACTGCCAGACGGCCAAGGTGCAGCGACACACCAAGGCCCCGCCGCAGCAGTTCCACCCCACCCACCGGCGTTTCGACCACATTCATGTGGATATCGTGGGCCCCCTGCCAGTGTCGCGCGGGGCGCGGCACCTCCTCACTATCGTGGACCGGTTCACAAGATGGCCAGAGGTGGTCCCACTCACCGACACCACCTCCGAATCTTGCGCCCGGGCGCTGATCGCCACCTGGGTGTCCCGCTTTGGTGTCCTGGCCCACATTACCTCCGACAGAGGCGCCCAGCTCACCTCCAGCCTCTGGTCAGCGATGGCCAACCTGTTGGGGACTCAGCTGCACCACACCACTGCCTACCACCCACAGTCGAACGGATTGGTGGAGCGTTTCCACCGCCACCTGATGTCGGCTCTCATGGCGCGCCTGCGAGGAGCTAACTGGGCGGACGAGCTTCCCTGGGTCCTACTCGGCGTCCGCACGGCGCCCAAAGACGATCTGCACACGTCGTCGGCCGAGTTGGTGTACGGCGCGCCCCTGGTCGTTCCCGGGGAGTTCATACCAGCCCCAAGGGGGCGAGAGGAAGAACCCGCAGCGGTCCTGGGCAGACTACGTGAGAGGCTCGGTGCCCTGGCCCCCATACCCACTTCGCAGCATGGGCAGCACCCAACCTGCGTACCCAAAGATCTGCAGAACTGTAAGTTTGTGTTTGTACGACGGGGCGGGCATCGGCCACCGCTGCAACGGCCCTACAAGGGGCCGTTTACGGTGATCAGAAACGACGGGTTCACGTTCGTGCTGGACGTTGGGGGGAGAGAGGAGGTTTTCACGGTGGACCGACTCAAACCGGCCCATGTGGACTTGGCGCAACCGGTCGAGTTGCCGGCACTGCGGCGCAGAGGCCGACCTCCCAAACAGGGTCCAGCCCAGACTGTGGACATTGGGGGGTGTATCGCCGGTTCTGGGGGGGGGGGGGTTATGTGGCGACCCAATTACTAGCACACTCGAACCGGCGGACAATTAGCCAGAGCCAGAGACAAAGGGAGATAGCCTCGAGGGGTTTCAGTTACGTGCCTCTCGAAGTATTGAGTGGGGGAGACAGGCTTTAAAGCAAGACTGTGTTTTTGAAATAAACAGATTCTGTGGCTGCAGTTTATCGATTCCGTGTCGTAATTTCAGCGCTGCGCGTAGCACCCCGCTACACTATCAACAATAACTTCCATCACTTTAATGCTTGAAAGTAAAATAGGGAAGTAATTAGAAGAGTAGGCCATCCTAGCTTAATAAAATGAATAATCTCAACCTTCCATGTACAAACCCCATTTCCAGAAAAGTTGGGATATTTTCCAAAATGCAATAAAAACAAAAATCTGTGATATGTTAATTCACGTGAACCCTAATTTAACTGACAAAAGTACAAAGAAAAGATGTTCAATAGTTTTACTGACCAACTTAATTGTATTTTGTAAATATACACAAATTTAGAATTTGATGGCTGCAACACACTCAACAAAAGTTGGGACAGAGTTAAACTAAGATTGAAAAGTGCACAGAATATTCAAGTAACACCGGTTTCAACATCTACAGTACATAATATTGTGGAAACATTCAGAGAATTCTGAGACATCTCAGTGCGTAAAGGGTAAGGTCGGAAACCACTGTTGAATGCACGTGATCTTTGAGCCCTCAGGCGGCACTGCTTAAGAAACCGTCATGCCACTGTGACAATTATAGCCACCTGGGCTCGGGAGTACTTTGGAAAACCATTGTCACTTAACACAGTCCGTCGCTGCATCCAGAAATGCAACTTGAAACTGTATTATGCAAGGAGGAAGCCATACATGAACTCTATGCAGAAACGCCGGTGAGTTCTCTGGGCCCGAGCTCATCTCAGTTGGACCGAAAGACTGTGGAACCGTGTGCTGTGGTCAGATGAGTCCACATTTCAGCTAGTTTTCAGAACAAACGGGCGTCGAGTTCTCCGTGCCAAAGATGAAAACGACCATCCTGATTGTTATCAGCGAAAGGTGCAAAAGGCGGCATCTGTGATGGTATGGGGGTGCATCAGTGCCCACGGCATGGTTGAGTTGCATGTATGTGAAGGTACCATTGACTCTGAGGCGTATATTAGGATCTTAGAGAGACATATGTAGACATCAAGGCGACGTCTCTTCCCGGGATGTCCATGCTTATTTCAGCAGGACAATGCCAGACCACATTCTGCACGGACTACAACAGCGTGGCTTTGTAGACACAGAGTGTGTGTGCTTGACTGGCCTGCTGCCAGTCCAGATCTATCTCCTATTGAAAATGTATGGCACATCATGAAGAGGAGAATCAGACAACGGAGACCACGGACTGTTGAGCAGCTGAAGTCTTATATCAAGCAAGAATGGACAAAATTTCCAATTGCAAATCTACTACAATTAGTATCCTCAGTTCCAAAACGATTAAAAAGTGTTATTAAAAGGAAAGGTGATGTAACACAATGGTAAACATGCCTCTGTCCCAACTTTTGTTGAGTGCGTTGCAGCCATCAAATTCTAAATTTGTGTTTATTTACAAAATACAATTAAGTTGGTCAGTAAAACTATTGAAAATCTTTTCTTTGTACTTTTGTCAGTTAAATAAAGGTTCACGTGAATTAACATATCACAGATTTTTGTTTTTATTGCATTTTGGAAAATATCCCAACTTTTCTGGAAATGGTGTTTGTAAATGAGAGTAATTTGATAGACATTATCCTCCTAGATTTAAAAAAAAACTTTGATAATTACTGCACAAGCATGCATTGCCCACTCTGTGGAAATCTTCTTAAACATTTTTCATGGCCAATATAAAGATGGATTCTGTTATTTACTGTTGGTACAAACACAATTTGAGGATAAATACCTAAAGTTAATTTCAGTTGGCTCGGTAACAAAATACCAGTGGTTTTCTGGTGATTGAAATTTAGATAATAAGTATTGATATGCAAATTTTGTATGGTAAAGCAATTTTTGATGAATTCATTTGCTTAGTTAGCTTGCTTCATTGACATGACTTTTATGAGAGCATTATTGATTTCAATAGAAGTGGCAGGTTTAATATGGTTGGAGAGGTTGGTGCTTGACAATAAGCAGATTGACGTTGTATTTAATCGGTTTGATCTAACTAAATCCATTACAATAGGCTGCTAAATCCTTCTTTTGGAAATGTTCAGCTGCAACTGCATAAATGGCCCAACTGAAAGAACAAAACACGCAAGGTTTGCAAAAAAACACTTTTTGTCCAGTGTGCATAGATTGTAGCACCATCCGTTGAATTAAAAAATAACCAGAGGCTTACTATGATTACAACCAGCATAAATTGAACAAATCATTCACTGGCACCTCATTGGGTTTCATAATGTACCAGTTTTTCATTATTGCTTACTGTGCAGCACAACCTCCTTCATGCCTCGTCCCAATATGGATGTATTGGTGGATTGTTTGAGTCAGTTGCGTATGCAGAAGACGGCTTGTTTACTTTTTAGTTGCAAATAGAGTGTTGTATCCTCTGAAAATAAAAGTACTTAAGATTCATGATGTTACTGGGAGTTAAGCCCTTGAGCTTTAAAGACTGACTAGGGCTACGTCCACACTAGACCAGATAAATCCATAACCGAAACTTTTTCTCTTCGTTTTGACCCTCTGTTCACACTGAGATGACGTTTTCTTCCCCCGAAAACGGAGCTTTTCTTTTTTTTAAAATTTTTTTGTTAGTTTTTCAAAACATTTTACAAAATTAAAAACCCCAAATCCCAGTGGGGAGCATCAATACAGTGCAAGATTACACATACAATAACAATATGCTACAAACGAAGAGAATTTAACAAAAAAGCACCTAAATTAAAGACAAGTGAGTTTAGTGTCCTCCCCAATCCCCACAACACAAGAAAAAAACAACAACAGCTCCAGACCAACCACCACACAATATAGAGAGTATAAGTCAGGACAGTCAAACTCCCAGACTGTGAATACACTTAGTAACAGAGGATAATAATGCCTACTACCAGAAAAAAAAGAAAAAGGGAGCTGAAAGCAAGGGACCGAAAAGAAGAAAAAAAGAGGAAAAAAAACCCCTAGTCAAGAGGAAGGTTATGAAAGTGCTCGATAAAAGGTCCCCAGACCTTATGGAACTTTAGATCCAAATTAAGAACTGAATAATGAATTTTTTCGAGGTCCAAGCAGGCCATAATGTTGTTAAGCCATTGTGCATGAGTGGGCGGGGCAACATCTCTCTATCTGAGGAGGATCAAGCGTCTCGCCAGGAGAGAGGCAAAGGATAGTATTCGGCATTTGGTCGGACCCAGACATAAATCTGTCTCGCCCCAAAAACCGAACAGAGCAATTAAGGGGTTAGGTTCTAGGTGCTGATTCAGAATACCCGATAATGTAGTGAAGACATCTTTCCAGAATTTCTCCAAGCTAGGACAGAACCAGTACATGTGGATGAGAGAGGCCAGGCCCCTCTTGCATTTATCACAGAGCGGACTAATGCCAGGGTAGAATCGAGATAGTTTAGATTTAGACATATGGGCTCTATGAACAATCTTAAACTGTAAGAGGCAATGGCGAGCACAAAGGGAGGTTGAGTTGACCGATTTGAGAACTGAATCCCAGCTCTCCTCGGATAAGGAGATATTTAAATCCTGCTCCCAGGCCATTTTAATTTTATCCACAGGGGCCCGTCGTAAGGCTGCTAGTTTATCTTGGATAATTGAAATTAAACCTTTACCTAGTGGATTAATAGAAAGAAATAGGTCCATAGCATTTTTCGCAGGCATTTCAGGAAAGTTAGGAATTAAAGGAGCAGTAAAGTGTCGGATTTGGAGATATCTGAAAAAGTGAGCGTTAGGCAGGTTGAACTTAACGGAGAGCTGCTGAAAAGAAGCGAAGCGATTATTAATGAAGAGATCTTCAAAATGTCTAATGCCCTTCCTGTACCAAACATGGAATGCTGAATCGTACGTAGTAGGTAAAAAAAGGTGATTATGTGCGACAGGGCTAGAAACGGAAGACCCCTGGAAACCATAGCATTTCCTGAACTGAGCCCATATACGCAAAGTGTGTCTGACCAGAGGATTAGCTATTGATCTGGGCAGGCTGCTAGGGAGTGCAGAGCCAAGAAGTGCAGATATAGATAATTCTTTCGTGGAGCTCAACTCCATTGCCACCCAGTTAGGGCACTCGGGTTGACCGTGGAAGAAAGACCAGAAGGCAGCACAACGTATATTAGCTGCCCAGTAATATAAGCGAAAGTTAGGTAAAGCCATGCCACCCTCTTTTTTAGATTTTTGGAGGTGGATTTTATTAATTCTAGAGCGCTTATTCTGCCACAGATATGACAAAATAATAGTCTAAGGAATCAAAAAAAGATTTAGGAATAAAAATTGGGATAGATTGAAATAAGTATAAAAATTTGGGGAGAACATGCATTTTAACAACATTAATACGACCTACCAAGGACATAGATAGAGGTGACCATTGTACCAGACTCTGTTTTATAGCATATGAAAGATTGACAAAGTTTTCACGAAAGAGATCTTTAAACTTCCTTGTGACTGTAATTCCAAGATAAGTAAATTGATTATGGACTACTTTAAGAGGGAGATCACGAAATATTAGTTCTTGTGCTTCTTTATTAATTGGGAAAAGTTCACTCTTATGTAAGTTGAGTTTATAGCCAGAGATCTGGCTAAACTGGTCAAGAAGTGAAAACATTAGAGGTAAGGATGTAGACGGATTTGAGAGAAAGAGTAATAAGTCATCAGCATAGAGAGAAACTTTATGCTCAACACCCCCTCTCCAAATCCCAGTCAATTCAGGACAATTTCGAAATGCTATCGCCAGAGGTTCTGTAGCCAAATCAAAGAGAAAGGGACTTAAGGGGCATCCCTGACGGGTGCCACGTTTGAGATTAAATACTTGGGATTTCTGAAAATTAGAACAGAAGCAGTAGGACACAGGTACAGCAATTGGATCCAAGAGATGAAACTTTGGCCGAGGTCAAATTTTTCTAAGACTGCAAAAAGGTAGTTCCACTCTATACGGTCAAATGCTTTCTCCGCATCAAGGGAGATAACACATTCAGGAGTCCCAGTTGGAACTGAGTATAAAATATTAAATAGACGCCGAATGTTAAAAAAAGGGAGACGGTTTTTAATAAAGCCTGTTTGGTCATCAGAGATAATGGAGGGAATAACGGTTTCTAATCTATGAGCCAACACTTTAGCTAAGATCTTTACATCAACATTGAGCAGAGAGATTGGCCTGTACGAGGAACACTCTGTTGGGTCTTTGCCCTTTTTTAAAAGAAGAATAATAGATGCCTCATTGAAAGAGGGTGGCAATTTGCCGTAGTTAAACGAGTCAGATAATACTGAAAGTAACTGAGGAGAAAGAAGTGAGGAGAATGATTTATAAAATTCCGCAGGAAACCCATCAGGTCCAGGAGATTTCCCTGAGGACAGTGCAGAAATTGCAAAAGATATTTCTTCTGGTGATATAGGCGCATTGAGTTTGGCTTTGAAATCAGATGAAAGTGAGGGGATATTCAGATTCTGTAAAAATTGATCCACAGAGATATTGTCATTCAGGGATTCAGAGGAATAAAGCCGAGAATAAAAATTTTTAAATGCGTCATTAATTTCTAAATGATCCGATGTAAAGTCTCCGTTCTCCTTCCGGATCTTTGTAATATGTTGTTTGGCTTTGGAACGCCTCAGCTGATTGGCTAGGAATTTACCAGACATCCCCATGAATGTAAAAGCGGCTCTTGCTTTCGAGAAGTTGGCGTTCGACAGGTTGAGTGGACAGAAGGTTAAATTTAGTTTGGAGCTCAACGCGCTTCTTGTATAATTCAGGGTTCTTAGTTTGGGCATATATTTGATCCAAATCTTTAATCTGGTTAATGAGGTCTGCTCGATCTGCACGGGATCTTCTATTGAGATTTGCTGTGTAAGAGATTATTTGACCCCTGAGATATGCTTTCATGGCATCCCAGACAATCTGGGATGGCACTTCAGGTGATGTATTAGTGTTAAGATAAAAGGTTATCTGGTCCTTAATAAATTTTACGAAATCATCATCCGATAGTAAAGTTGAATCGAACCGCCAGTGTTTGTTCCTCTGAGGGAGACCAGGAAAGTTCAGAGAGAGGGTAATTGGGGCATGGTTAGAGATCAGTATACTCTGATAGTCACAAGAGTGGGCAAATGGGATAAGTTGGTTATCGAGTAAGAAATAGTCAATTCTAGTGAAGGTATGGTGAACATGTGAGAAAAAAGAATAATCTCTCTCCGTAGGATGGAGGAAACGCCATATATCAGAGATACCAAAATTAGAGAGAAACGATTGAATAGCTAAGGCAGATTTAGTAGGTGATCTGGTAACAGAGGACGATCGGTCCAGTTTAGGATCCAACCAACAGTTGAAGTCACCACCCAATATAAGAGAGTATGAGTTTAAGTCTGGTAGTGAGGGAAAAAACCGTTCAAAAAAGTTAACATCATCAAAGTTGGGGGCATACAGGTTTGCTAGTGCAACTTTAGTGTTATATAGTTTACCAGAAACAATAATAAAACGGCCATTTGTATCAGATATTTTATTATGGAGTTCAAAAGGAATATTTGAGTTAATAAGAATGGAAACTCCCCTAGCTTTAGCGGCAAAGGATGAATGAAAATGCTGACCCGCCCACTTTGACAGAAGCCGGGAGTTATCAAAACAACGAATATGAGTTTCTTGGAGGAAAGCAATGTCAGCTTTGAGTTGTTTAATATGTGCAAATACCTTCCTCCTTTTAACAGGGTGGTTCAGTCCCTTTACATTCCAGCTCACGAATTTAAGTGCACTAGCCATTATCAATTACTAATGCATAAAAGGCAGCAGGCATATAAAAAATCAAGCAGTACAATAGCAGTCTGGGAGCAGAGATGTAAACATAGATTCGTAAGGTCAAAATATAAACATGTCCTAAGCAATAAAGAGATGTTGGAACTGGAAAAAATCACCCCACCCGCACAACCCAAAACTAGACGGCTACCAAAAAAAGCAGCTAGCTCTACCAAAAAAATTAACTCAAATACAACTTCCAGATCTGTGTCATTAACAACAGTTCCGTATAAATACTATAGCAAATAATAACTAGTTTATGCACTAGAAAACATAACTACAGATTAGAACACCTTCTGCAGAAATATACAACTTAATACAGAGAAAATCGGAAGAAAACCAAAACTAACCTACCCGCGAAAAATTATAGAAGAATAAAGTAAGAGAAAGGGGAAAAAAAAGGTAAGAAGGAAAAAGAAAAAAGAAGGGGAAGGGGAAAATTATAAATTCAAGACAAGTATTTATCAACCATTTACAGAGAAGGGAGAGAAAAATTCAGAGATTAGAAAAAAGGGGTGAAGAAAAGAAAAAGATAAAATAGATAAATATTTAAAGCGAAGGAAAAATAAATCAGCAGTTGAACTGTGAACCGACAAACAGGGAGGCCTTCTCTAAAGACTTCGAACCTCCAAAACAAGTTAGAATTAGTTGTAGAACTCTGTAGGTAAAGTTATACAAGAATAAAGATAGGTTACACACACACCAAATCCCGGGAGAGATTGTCAACAGCCCTTAAAGTTTCAATAAATAATGTCTGAGTGATTCAAGTGAATTCCGAGTCCAGAGAAAGTAATTTTACTATGAGGAGTACTTATCCACCATTTTAGGAGGTCCGATCAGATTCCGAAGATGACTGGATAGCCGGAAGACTTGCCACAAATGCTTCAGCTTCCTTTGCTGATTTGAACCACTTGAATTCCCCGGTATTAAGCTTGATTCGTAGATCAGCAGGGTTATGAAGGGAAGGTTTGAAACCACGATCAAAAAGCACTTTCATTGCGCCTTTAAACTCAGCGCGCATCTTTAAGGTCTGGGGTGCAAAATCTTTCACAAAGCGAATGGTTGTATCCTGGAAAGAAAAAGAGCCTCTGCGACGTGCCTCCACAATCAGACAGTGTTTTACCTGGTATTGATGGAAACACAAGATTACTGGTCGCGGGCGGGAGCCCAGAATTCTGGGGGGAACGTAAACTCTGTGTGCCCGTTCGAGCTCGGGCGGGTTCGGAAGCAAATCTTTCCCAAATAACTCACAGAGAAACTCGGCGAAAAACTTCGCGGTTGGTCCCTTTTCAGTCGCCGCTGGTAATCCCAGAATTCTGATGTTGCAGCGTCTGCTACGATTTTTGAGATCCACCATTTTGGAAAGAAGTTTATTAGATTTTTCCTCTAAGCTGGAGCAGAGAGTCTCCAAGTATCGAACACAACTTTCTAAATCTTCAGAAGTCGAATCGATGCGAGATAAGTGTTCAGCATGTTTGTCCACTTTATCGTTGATCCAATCCAGTTTGTCTTCTAACTGTTTGAAAGCGGTTTTAAATTCCTTTAAGATTTCGTCTCGGAGCTTTCCCAGCGCAACCAGCGTCTTGTCCGACGTGGTCATAGTTTCTTTTCTCCCGGATTTAGAACTCTTGCTAGACATTGTAAGTTAGATATATTCACAGGCAAGTAAGAGATACCGAAATAACTCCTAACTAAGGTTTAAAAAATGGAGACATTTAGTGCAAAGGTAGCGACAGTAACGGAACAAAAGTTCGGAGCAGCTAAACAATCGCCATCTTACCGGAAGTCCCCAAAGCGGAGCTTTTCTAAAGCGCCCTCCAGAGTGTGTAAATTTGAAAATGCCGATTGGGCAGAGAAGTATGGACGGGGTAACCAGAGATTTTTAAAAACACTATCATGATGTGCCAGAACAGATGGTGGCGGCAGCGTGGCATTTCATTGTTTTCTTGAACACAACCTAACAGTTTCAGAACAGACGGCAACGAGACTGAAGCCAGAATAGTTAGAAAGTACTCACCAAAAACTTTGACCCATAACTTACTGAATAAATAAGTATATTCACTTTGCCCTCTTTTTCTGTCCTTGCTTGTATGAAGGTGGTTTACCTATTTATGCAAGTACTTTTCTGACAATAGATGTGTAACAGCCTAATGTAACATTGTATGGAAATACAAGATAACACTGATGCAGACATGTTTTACATATTTAACAAGGAGCTTTATTAATGCAACAGAGTTAGTCAGTTTTTCCATGTTCGTCGTCAGCCAGGTCATACTGTGTTGAACTCCCTGTCGGTTGCCTCCATGTGCTCCAGTATTTGTTTTTTTAGTTTTAAGTCCTCCTGCGCGAGAGCTAACTGCTGTCCATCGTTTGGCAATTTCCTTTTAAGTTTTTCTAGTCTGCAACTGCACAAATGAGCACTTTCACAGCGAGACTCAACACCAAACATGTCGCTTGTTTTCTGTAGATGTGCCCTGCGCATGCCCAGTAGGAGGAGATTTTCCCAAATACCCGTTTTAATGTGGACAGAGGTATTTTCAAAAATGCTTGGTGTGGACACCTATTGTTTTTACGCGAAACCGGTGTTTTCAAAATTATCCGGTCTAGTGTGGACGTAGCCTAGATCGGTTTGGACTCACTGGAATGTAAGTGGCTGAGGGTTGACCTTGAAGATTTATAAAAATCACAAGGGAAATGGTGAATGATCATAATTTTTTTCCCAAAACAAATTGCCGTAGGTTTAAGGGGAAATATTTAAGAGGGCAACTTTTTCCTCACAGGAGGTGTAGAATGAGCTGCAGAAGAAGTAGTAAAATCAGGTACAATTACAATGTTTAAAGGGTATTTAGGCAGGTACATGGATAGGAAACATTTAGAGAGGTATGGTCCAAGTGTAGGGAAATGGGACTGACATTGGTAGACAATTTGGTCAGCTTGGGTGAGTTGGACTGAAGGTTCTGTTTCTGTCCCGTGGCACTCTGTCTTTACGTTTCAGAACGCTGTGGTGTTCGATCAGTGGTTGGTAGCTGGGTAACAGTAGCAGGGCTTTTCTTTCTCATCCGTAATTTTAGAAGAAGCTGTGTAAACATGGAATTACCAAAATAAATAAAGGGAACACATATTATTGAGACTCAGAAACCATTTGTGATGATTTAATTTTGATGACATTCCGCAGTCAGCCTGCCACCGATTCTCCTTGCTCTGGCTTGCCTCGGTTTGTATTGTGATGCTGTGCTGAATGGAGCCCCGTGCCCTTGAGCTGAGTTCTTCTCTTCTCTGCTGCTCTTGCAATTGCCCACTGAGCTTACTGATTTCCTTCGGTTTGGTTTGTGCCTACTGAGGTTGCCATGTAGCCAATTTATCATAAAAGGCAAAATTCCATGGAATAGAAGCTCTGAAGGAGGGGCATTTAATTATTTACTTTGGGGAACTCCAGGTAAATTGTTTTAAAGTAACTTCAGTTTTTGTTTTTTTAAGTGACACAATGTGTTAAGAAGGGATTTGCATGTTCAGTAAAACTTTGATCTACTATTTAGGTATCTTAACTGTTTGGCATCTGACCTGGTCTTTCACTCACTGACACCAAGATCCCAGTCCCACGCATACTTCTTAAAAGAAAGTTACATAAACATATGTCAAGGTACAGAAACATAGAAAACCTACAGCACAATACAAGCCCTTCAGCCCACAAAGCTGTGCCAAACATGTCCTTACCTTAGAAATTATCTAGGGTTACCCATAGCCCTCTATTTTTCTGAGCTCCATGTATCTGTCCAAGAGTTTCTTTAAAAAAAACCCCTTTCGTACCTGCCTCCACCATCGTTGCCGGCAGCCCATTCCACGCACTCACCACTCTCTGCGTTTTTAAAAAAATACACTTACCCCTGACATCTCTATACCTGCTTCTAAGCACCTTAAAACTGTGCCCTCTGGTGTTAGCCATTTCAGCCCTGGGAAAAAGCCTTTGACTATCCACACAATGAAGTTGTCCTATCTGGTTCAAGAGCCATTCGGCCTTCGACATTGTCCTTCCAAAATGAATCACTTCGGTTTTCTCGGTTGAGCTCTATCTGGCACTTCTCAGCCCAGCTCCATACCCTGTCAATGTCCCCACTGCAACCTAAAACAACTCTCCACAGTATCTGCAACTCCACCAACATTCATGTCATCTACACACTTACTAATCCACGTTTCCACATCATCTGTGTCATGTATAAAAATCAGAGTAGGGGTACCAGAACAGATCCCTGCAGAACGCCGCCAGTCAGGGATCTCCTGGCAGGTTCTTCCATCTCCTGCTACTCTCTGCCTTCTATGGGCAAGCCAGTTCTGTATCAACACAGCCAAGTTTCCTTGGATCCCATGCCTCCAACTTTCTAAAGTTCAAACTAAATTTATTATCAAAGTACGTCTTTGTCACCAAGTGCTACCCTGAGATTCATTTTCTTGCAGGAATTCACAGGTTATACTGTGTGTAGTATAGGATCAAAGGAAAAACTGCACACAAAGATTGACAAGCAACTGGTGTGCAAGAAGACAATTGTGCAAGTGCAAAATAAACAATACAATAATAAATTAGTGAGTCCATAGGTTATGTTCAACTATCAGTTCAGTGTTATGATGAGTGAAGACGTCCATGCTGTTTCAGGAGCCTGATGGTTGAAGGGTAATAACTATTTTGAACCACCTGGTAGTATAGGACCCACAGTTTCTATACCTCCTTCCGGAAGTTAGCCTTCCTACCATAGGAAAACAAAACAACATATTCAATTCCATGTACTCCACATCCACTGCTCTATCTTCATCAATGTGCGTTGTCATATTCTTGAATAATTCAGTCAGGCTCGTGAGACATGAGCTACACCTCACAAAGCCATGCTGGCCATCTTCAATCAGACTTTGCTTCTACGACTAGACTACTCGTAAATCCCGTCTCCAAGAATACTTTCCAATAATTTATCCAACACTGAAATATGTTTACTGGTCTATAATTCCCAGGGTTATCCCTACTCCCTTACTTGAACAAAGGAATAACATTTGCCACCCTCAAATCTTCTGGTACTACTCCAGCAGCCAGTGAGAATGCAATAATCATCAACAAAGGAGCAGCAGTCTCTTTCCTTGCTTCCCGTAATAACCTAGGGTATATCCTGTCTGGCCCCTGGGACTTGTCTATCCTAATGTGTTTTTTTTTTTAAAAAGGTTGAGCGCATCCTCTTCCTTGATATCAATGTGTTGAAATGTATCGGCCTGTTTTGCGCTTCATTGTCTCTACCACAGTATTCACTGGTGAATACTGAAGCAAAGTAATTAAGGCCTCCTCTTCCTCAGAATCAGGTTTATTATCACCGGCATGCATCTTGAAATCTGTTAACTTAGCAGCAGCAGTTCAATGCAACACATAATATAGAAGAAGAGGGGGGAAATAAATAAGTAAATCAATTACATTATACGTATATTGAATAGATTAAAAATCGTGCAAAAAAACAAAAAAGTGAGGTAGTGTCCAAGGGTTAAATGGCCATTTAGGAATTGGATGGCAGAGGGGAAGAAGCTGTTCCTGAATCACTGAGTGTTTGCCTTTGGGTTTCTGTATCCTCCTACCTAATGGTAACAGTGAGAAAAGGGCATGCTACAGGTGTTGGAGGTCCTTAATAATGGATTCTGCCTTTCTGAGACACGGTCCCTTGAAGATGTTCTAGGTACTTTGTAGGCTAGTGCCCAAGATGGAGTTGACTAAATTTACAACCCTCTGCAGCTTCTTTCAGTCCTGTGCAGTGGACCCCCCCCCCCCCCAAATATAATGATGCAGGCTGTCAGAATACCCCTGGCGCACGTTTCCTCTATTATCTCTAATCTGGCCATCCTCCTATTTCTTCACATTCTTCACACCCCCATCTAGCTTTCCAAAGTATTCTTCAGCTCCTTTCTGGCTACCTTGTAACTCTCTCGAACCCTACCTGATCCTTGCTTCCTTTCATCCTCTTGACTAGATGTTCTACATTTCTTGTCAACCAATGTCCCTTCACCCTACCATCCTTTCCCTGCCTCCCTAAACAACACCCACATTTCTGTTGTGCATTTTCCTGATTATATCTATTACCAATTTATGTTCCTCAGTTCCTGCCTAATAGCATTATAATACTCCCTCCCCAATTAAATACTTCCTGCTGTAATTCTGCTTCTATTCCTCTGCAAGGTGAGGGAGTTGTAGGCACTGTCTGAAATGCTCTTCCACTAAGAGATCTGAAACCAGATCTGGTTCATTGCAGGCAACAAATCCAATATGGCCCCTCTCCCAGTGGGCTTGTCTACATGTTGAGTCCGGAATTATTCTCAGCCACACCTAACAAATTCCACCCTATTAGCACTAAGGAGATGCCAGTCAATATTAGAGAAATTGAAGTCTCCTATGTTACTCTTGCATCTTTCCACAATCTACCATCTGTGCCCCAATCTGTTCTTCAGTGTCTCTGTTGTTATTGGAAGAGGGTGGTCTGTAGAATACTTGAAATAGAGGGAGTGCTCTGTTTCTGACTTGCACCTACAGCATCTCAGTAGCCAATCCCTCCATCAGGTCCTTCCTTTCTGCAGCTGTGCTACTATCCCTGATTAGCAATGCCACAACCATCACCTCTTTGCATCCCACCCTGTTCCTTTTGAAATGTCGAAACCCCAGAACATCCAGCTGCCACTCTGGGCCTTATGACAGCCAAGTTCTCAGTAGTGACCACAACTTTGTAATTCTGTGTACTGACTATGCTCCAAGTTGATTGCCCTTGTCCCTGATATTTCTTGCATTAAAATAGATAAGACCACTAACCATAATTTTGCCCTATTAATCTTCTATCCTTCCTCACAGACTCTAGATGCTGCATCTACCTCTACACCAATTCTCCCATCCTCTGACCAATCACTCTAGTTCCTGTCTCCCTGCCATACTTGTTTAAACCCTCCCTAATAGCTCTTGCAAATCTACCCACAAGGCGATTGGACCCCCTCAATAGCATCTCATAGTTCAGAAAGTTTACTAGTCAGGCACTGACTGATAGCCTGAATGTGCAGAATTCTTAGAGTTTTTACCTTGGTACTACAAAGTTGGTTGTCTGCATCAGTAACAGTGTGCATACAACACTAGTTTTAGGGCTATCCTTAGCTTTCAAGAACTGGTATCTCGATATAATATTGATAAACACTCTCTTTTCTTCTACTTTAGAGTAAGATCAGCTTGTAAAGCCTACGGGGTTCCCTGGGGGCCAGATTTAAAAGATTATCCCATTTTAAGTTGGATACAGAGTGCTCCAAGACAGATAGTCATATATCTATGATAAATTAAACTCCCAGAAATATATGCCCACATCAGGAATGAAAGCCTGGGTTAGGGACATATCTGAATTAGGACAAGACTTCGACTGGGATGTGATTTGGGATAATGCTGCCGGTGCTTTGAAAAACCCAAATCATCGGTTTATACGCTTGAAATTTTGTCATAGAGCATATCTAACACCGAGAATTAGACATCAAATGGACTAGTTCCTGACCCATATTGCTCATTTTGCCCGCACAGAACCATTGGCTCTTTTATACATGTTGTATGGGAATATCCAGGGGTTTTTGGTTTGTGGGGGAAGGTTATCAGTACTCTTACAGAACTAACGGGGGGTACAGTTTCCAATGGACCCCGCTGTACGTCTTCTAAATGATGGCTTTCACCTTTCCTTTATGGAAAAAACACGCAAAATCTGGCTGGCAGGCCTGACTGCAGCTAAGAAGATTGTAGTCCAGTGTTGGAAACCTCCTCATGATATTTAGAGTACTCACTGGCTTCAGAGTTTTTTGGACATTTTTTACCTGACATTTACTCATCAGCAAGAGTAAATGATGCATGACCAAACACAATCTTAATGTGGACAAATTTGGTATCTAACTTAAAAGATCTTCTGTTAAAATAGGAATGCATTGTCTGTGTATGCACTACTATTCAGTTGGTTGGTGGAGGGGAGAGGGGTGGGGGGAGAGAGGAGGGAGGGATTGGGAAGAGGGTTGGGGGGTGGCGCAGTTAAACAGTCAAAATGTAATCGGCATCTGGTTGTATTGAATGTAATTTGATGGTGTTGCAATAAAAATTAGGGATTTTAAAAAACAAACTAGTTTTAGTGGACAAGATGTTGAATGGGCTGAAAAGTGCAATTTCAATATTTTTATCTGTAACAAAATTAAGTGTGTTTAAACAGTGAGAAGTGGGTGGACCAAAAAGAAATAGAATGGTGGTTGAAATAGATGGACACGTGGAAAGCTGTTTAATACTATGTAATGTGTTGTGATATATTTTGGTTGGAAGGACTGGAATATGTTTGAGATAGAAGTGCACAAAGCAGCCATTTGGCCCATCAAGTCTCCTGTCACTCAGTAAGAGTTTGGCCTCGCTTGCCTTTCTTGCCAGCTGTCCATAACCCTATCGATGAAAAATCTACCTTTCCTGGCCTTGAACATGTCCATTGGTTAAGCCTCCATAGATGGATAAGATATACATTCCTCTAAAAAACTATTTTCTTTCTCAAGAACTTTGCAACCCCATTCTGAAATTATACCACATTATTCTCAATGCTCCATGGTCTAAAAATTGACTTCCTGAAACCACCTTTAGAATCTTATGATTCAATGATAGCATCTCTGATTCAATTAAACTCCAATGAGTACAATCCCAAGCTTCTCAAACACAGCACTTTGAGGCTAGTGAAACTTTTCTGTGCAGCTTCTGATGCATATTTCCTCTTGAATTTTAATTTGGTCTGGGTTGACCATGGAGAGCAAGCTGTTTGTTGTCCATGTAGCAAGCTTCCCCTCTCCACTCATCTGAACCCGAACGAACTGATACAGTTTGGCACCAGCGGCATTGTATATCTCACTGTTGGACTCCCTTAGGATCTCCAGCACCAGATTTTTCCCTCCAGGTTTACTCCTAAAGCCTTCCCCTTGAGTGGGTATAGCTGCAGGACAGCTCTTGACTCGGATGATCTGAACCATGAACGGTATTGTAGACGCAGTTTCATTAACACTCTGTTTGGCTGTCACATGATTTCTCTACTTTTACACTTTCTCCTTTGGAATGAGTACCAACATTCCATTTGACTTCCTAATTTCTTGTGCCTGTACACTAACATTGTTTCATCTGCATGGAAATATTAAACACTCTCTGCTTGTAAAGCAAAAGATTTCAGATACTGTCAATTTAAAAACGAGCAGTAGTCAACTTTTGTTCATTCTCCAGATCTCTCTTCGGCTCTGACATTTTATTTTCTTCCAAAAAGCCCGTACCCCATCCCCAGTTCAAGTACTTGCAATGCTTACTCTATCCCTTCCTTATCCCTGCTGATTCGGCCTTCTGTGATCCTGAAATTTCAATCCTCGGCAGTCACCTCGGCTTCATTCCTCTAGATGCCCATCTCATTCATTTCTTGCCCAAGAAAATGTCGTGCTCCTTTGCCTTTGCCTCAATGCTTGAAAGAAAAATTACCATGAAGTAAAAGAAGATACAACTTGCAAAATACAAGTGCCAAGTAATTTGGATGTTTTGAAAATGGGTTCTGACAAAGAATCCTCACCTGAAACAAAAACAAGAGAAAATCTGGAAATCCAAGTAACATGCACGTAATGCTGGAGGAACTCAGCAGGCCAGGCAGCATCTATGGAAAGGAGTAAACAGTTGATGTTTTGGGCTGAGACCCTGCATCAGAACTCTCGGCCCAAAACGTTAACTGTTTATTCTTGTCCACAGATGCTGCTTGGCCTGTTGAGTTCTTCCAGCATTTTGGGTGTGTCATCTGAAACGTAACTTTGTTTTGCTTCCTACAGGTGTGCCTGACCTAGGCTTTTCCAGCAATTAGTTTTCCTTTCGTATTGCCAACCAAGTTTGAACAACTTGTCTGATTGTGTTCATATCATCTGCATTTCAGTCTAGAAACTTGCTAGTCGTCTCTCTTAAGTCCAAGATTATATTATCATTTGGGGGTGGAGGGGGCGCAAAGTCTTCAGCAGGGTTTATAAATTTAACTTTATAATGCGTTGCAAGGAACAGTGGTGAAATTTTTTTCCAGACAAATCTACTTAAGTTTCTGTTGGGAAATAAGGAATCTTATACCAAGTGCTTGGTTTCTGCCTTTGTGGTTACTGCACAAAGTCAGAATTTCTATTATTTGTTCCCTCCTTCATGGCTTTAGTTTCTAATTTAGTGGTACAATTGGCCTTCCTTATCCGCGTGTTCCGCATGCACGGATTCAACCAACTGTGGATCGGGAAAACCCGGAAGTTTTCTCTCCAGCACTCATTGTTTGAGCATGTACCAACTTTTTTTCTTGTCATTATTCCCTAAACAATACAGTATAACAACTATTTACATAGTATTTACCTTGTATTAGGTACTATAAGTAATCTAGAGATGATTTAAAGTACAGACAGTCTTTAAGTCCGATTTGTACATAAGTCAGAACAGGTACATCTGGTATTATTTAGCATCAGTTGGTCAAACGTTTGTCTTAGTATATAGTATATATTTTACCTTTCTATACATCTAAAACACTTAAGAAATGTATGTATTTCAATAATTAAACCACTGTGTTGCTTAGTAATAATTGTAGCTTTCATTGGGGCAGGGCCTTTCACATGCTCCATTACTCTCACTTTATTCTTTAAAATTGTTCCAATCGTTAACCGACTGTAGCCTAAAACTTTTCCAGTGACCGATGGCATTTCACCTCTTTCCGATCGCCTTATTATTTCCACTTTATTTTCAATCATGATTGTTTTCCATCAATGGAACAGAAACTGTGGATTCAGCAGCAGCCGCGGGCAGTGGGTCTGAACTCCTCCAGGTCCTAAAGTCCACCCACACTGAGACAGTTTAAATAAGGTTTGGAGCTCCCCCAGGTCCTACAGTCCACCCGCACTGAGATAGGTTAAATAAGGGACTTGAGCATCTGCGTTTTTTGATATCCGCGGGGGGGGTCCCAGAACCAATCCCCCGCGGATAAGGAGGGCCAACTGTACTTTAATTCATAAAATGTGTATTTTTATTTAGCATTCATTGTCTAGATTGATTTCAACTTATTTTTTCTTTTTCAATCTTTTTATTATTATTATTATTAATATCAACATGATAAGATTAATACATAGATAGTGGGATTACAAACTTACAAATTTAAACTGAACATGAAAGAATACAAAAGCAATAGTTACAATATAGTTAAGTCTTCCCAAATCATAAATGATACAAATATCATATAAACAAAACAAAACTAGGTATATCATATATATGTAAAAAAAAACAGAAAAGAGAAAAAGAGAAAAAAAAATTAACCCTAAGAAAAACTAATCTAACAACCTAATAACTAATAAAGAGAAAAAAAGGGAAGAAAAAAAAGAAAAAAAATATAATGAATAATGGGCTGTTTATAGTATCTATATAAAAAAAAACCAAAATCATCAGTGTGGCCAACTCCGATCCTATCAACATATGTATAATCAAAACCGGAAAAACGAATAGGTTTGGAACAGGGTCTCATTACATCATATGAAAATATTGAATAAATGGTCTCCATGTCTTTTCAAATTTAATAGAAGGGTCAAATACAACACTTCTAATTTTCTCCAAATTTAGACATAACATGGTTTGAGAAAGCCAATGAAATACGGTAGGGGGATTAATTTCTTTCCAGTTCAACAAAATAGATGATCTAGCCATTAATGTAAGAAATGCAATCATTCGACAAGCAGAAGAAGATAAATGGATTGAGTCCATCATTGGTAAACCAAAAATTGCAGTAATAGGATGAGGTTGTATATCAATGTTCAATACCATGGAAATAATATCGAAAATGTCTTTCCAATATTTTTTCAAAAGCGGACATGACCAAAACATATGAGTTAAAGACGCTATCTCAGAATGACATCTGTCACATATAGGATTTATATAGGAATAAAAACAAGCCAATTTATCCTTGGATATATGAGCCCTGTGCACAACTTTAAACTGTATTAATGAATGTTTCGCACATATAGATGATAAATTGATTAATTGAAGAATTTTATCCCAATTCTCAATAGGGATAGTAAGGTTAAGTTCTCTTTCCCAATCATTTTTAATCTTATAGAAGGCCTCTGAATGTATTTTCATAATTATATTATAGAGTTTTGATATTACACCTTTCTGAGAAGGATTTAGTTCTAACAATTTCTCCAAAATACCCGAAGACTCAAGATTTGGAAAGGTAGGAAGTACAGTGTTTAAGACATTCCTAATCTGTAAATATCTAAAAAAAAAATGAAATCTAGGCAAATTATATTTATTAGATAATTGTTCAAAAGACATAAAACAATTATCCAAAAATAAATCAGAAAATCGTAGTAATCCTTTAGTCTTCCAAGCTGAATAAGCTTGGTCTATAATAGAAGGATGAAAAAAGAAATTGGATACAATGGGAATAGTTAAAACAAATTGATTCAACCCAAAAAATTTCCGAAATTGAAACCATATGCATAAAGTATATTTAACTATCGGATTGTCAATTCGTTTCTGCAATTTAGAAAGAGCAAAGGGAAGAGAAGACCCTAAAATAGAACTCAATGAAAATCCTTGTACAGATTTAGTTTCCAGGTTTACCCAATGAGGGCTAAAAGATAAATCCCAATCCTTTAACCAACATATCAAATATCGGATATTAATTACCCAATAATAAAATCTAAAATTAGGCAATGCCAATCCACCTTCCTTCCTTGCCTTCTGTAAATATTTTTTACCTAATGTAGGATTTTTATTCTGCCATATATATGAGGAAATTTTTGAATCAACATAGTGTTGGGCTTGAAATTCTGCCCTGTGTTCGTTTAGGAAGAGAGACAACCAACACCGGAATATTACAAAACTTGGGTTTATTGCAGAATTCGTAACTGGCACAGCGAATCGACGGAGTCGCTGGAGAAGGCGCGTTCCGACTTCCCCTTACAATCTGCTCTTATTTATATCCCTTTTCCCCCCAGCACAACCCCCCGCTACATATTAGGTAATATCGGGCACTTGTGTCCATCTTATTGGCCCGCTGCCATACACTCACGAGTTACCTGTTTCTTTTGTTTACTGAATCGCGTGACACTAGTAGTTTCGGTGTAGCGGAGTCCCCAGTTTCGCTCCCCCCCTCCCTCGCATTCCGGTCCCCTAATATTACGTGAGCCACTCCTGACCTGTAATGGCAGTCTCGAATTAACCCTAACATTAACCCTAACACTAGTCAAAAAAAGACTTCGGAATAAAAATTGGTACCGCTTGAAATGCATATAAAAACTTGGGTAAAGTAATCATCTTAATAGCATTAATCTGACCTATCAGAGATAAAGATAATGATGACCATTTAGTGAACAAACATTTAATCTGATCAATTAAGGGTAAAAAATTAACCTTAAATAACTCCTTATAATTTTTTGTAATTTTAATCCCTAAGTATATAAAAGAGTCATTAACTAACTTAAAAGGTAAATTTCCATAAATTGGAACCTGTCTATTTAAGGGAAACA